>NC_048228.1:0-182224 GCF_002007445.2 Ailuropoda melanoleuca
CTTAGAAGGGGAACCTTGTCTAAAATAGTGCATCCTTTTCTAGTAATTTCTGTTTTTCAATCCCCTCTCTGTCTTTAAAATCCTTCCCTTCCCTGCAGCTCAAAGGAGCCCCTTTCTTTTTGCTAAATGAGATGCCGCCTGTTTCATGAATTGTTCAGTGAAGCCAATGGGATTGGGATCTTTTAAATTACTTGGTTGGATTTTTATTAACAAATTACATAGTTCTGTATAAATGGGATTGAACGGACCTCTCCTGTAAGAATTCCAAATAATAGATGTAGATACTCAACCATTCATTAAGGAAATGGAGCTAACTCCCCTCTCCTAAAGTGTGGGCTCCGGGCAATGTCTTCCTGCACATGAGAAAGAGTAACTTCATGGTGGGGAAGCCTGACCAACACTGCCGCAGCCAGGTGACCAACGTTAACATGGACAGTGACAAGTGTTTCCTTGTTATAATGACAGACGACTTTACCTCCCTGATCTGCTATCAACCCATAACCCCAGTCTAATCGTGAGCAAAACAAGTAAATCTCCATGTGGGACTTTCTACAAAATGCCCGACCAGTCCCCCTCAACACTGCCAAGGTGATTGAAACAAAGCAAGTCTGAGAAACTGTCACAGCCAAGACAAGCCTTGAAGAGACATGAGCACATGTCACATAGCACCCTGCATGGGATCCTGGAGCAAGAAAAGGTAGAACGGAGGGCACCTGAATAAAATGCGGACCTCAGCTAAAAATAACCTATCGATACTTGTCCATTAATTGTGACAATTTTGTAGAAAACTAGAAAAAGAGGAGAAATTAGGGGCACCTGGGTGGCTCAGTCAGTTAAGCGTCTGCCTTCAGCTCAGGTCATGATCCCAGGGTCCTGGTTTGAGCCCCACATTGGGCTCCCTGCTCAGCAGGAGCCTGCTTCTCCCTCTCCCACCCCCCTTGCTTGTGTTCCCTCTCTTTCGATCTGTGTCAAATAAATAAATAAAATATTTTTAGAAAGAAAAGAGAGAAGAAATTAAAGGTCAAATAAGAGAACCTGTTGCATCAGACTAGAAACCTAGAGAAAAAGGGTTATTTCTTAGTAAAGACACACATTGACAAAATGGACCCTAAAATAAGGGGAAAAAACAAGCAGACCAATTAGCCATCCAGGGACCTCTTCCTTCTGCTGGTCCTCTTCTTACTGTTCTGGGGTTTTCCTCTCCCAGCACAGGGAAAGAACAGGGACAGAGCTGTTCTGGAGCTCCCCTGAGACCTGACCCCACCGACTTCATCTCCCCCAGGCACACTCCTCCCGCTGAGGACACCGTGCACGGAGAGTCTCGGGGACTGTCAGTTCTGATGTGATAGCTAGGACTTTCTGGCTTGCAGGTGATTGGACACATGGAAGTAAAATTACTATTTTAAATGGTAGAAATAAATTAATACTTGCAAGAGGCAAGTTTAAGAGTGGGTTTGCACCTAGCAGGCCCAGAGGCTCACACTCTCACAGTGTGACCTGGACCCCCGCCAAACCTCCGTCCTGCTAAGCGCTCTGGGGTGGCCCCATTCACAGGCACAGTCTCTCCCACTGCATCTGAGGCCTCCAACAACTCTAGGCTGACACCCACTCACCATCCATTCTACTGGGAAGGGTTTCTCTTTCTCTTGGGTTCCACGAAAAGTCATGGCTTTAAGTGCCTTTGACCTGGCTTCAGTCATTCTCACCCTTGGAGCCATTAGAGCACCCGGAGAACAGAGCATGGGGTTGGGTAGACTTGGATCATACGTGCATCTCTGAGCTGGGTGGAGAGTGGGGTCTGCCCTCTGGAACTGTTTGGATGGAAGACAGGTGAGATGTGGTTCCCAAGGGCAAGCTGAGATGCTGGACTTGGATGTGAGAACAGATGCCGGGCTGGGAAAGCAGCAGATTCCACATGTCACTGGTAGTTAACTGCACGGCTGTGGAACCTGAAGCCCAGGGAAGGAAGGGGTCACTTAGGGTCAGGGCTGCAGCCGCCCATCCAGTGCTCTTGCTCTTCTCCCACGATGGCAAGACACTCTTCCACTTGCTGAAAGAGCAACTTTGCTGCTGGTGGGAAACAAGACTCCTGCCCGGGCACTGGGTCCTCTCATCTCAGAGACTGGAAGGCACACAGACCTCACTCGTGCCCCTGGGAGGAGGGAGCCCAGGAGTCACACCTGCCCCCACATTAATCACCCATCCCCAAAGAACAAACTGGCTCATTTTCCAGTCTCTTCTCTCTCCTTTACAAAGAGAGAGACCAAATGTGTGGATGGTGAGGAGATTATTACTCAGTGAACCAGTGGGAGGCTTGAGGATTATTCCACAACAAAGAAGCCACATGTGGCAGGATTTCTGGTTCATGCGTGCAGCTCCCCAAGACTGCACACTGGGACACACAGTTGCTCCTGTATCCTTGATTCTTAACAAGCACGTAGGTCAAAGGTTTACATTATAACCAGGAGGCCAAAGGACTGCAGGGCCAGTCTGCTGTATGAGTGCTGTGGCCACAGGCCACATTCTATGTTTGGAAGGTTTTGACATCTCTTCACAGGCAGCCAGGCTGTGACGGAAGAGGCACGTGTCTCAACCACACAGACTTTGGGATTGAAACATCCCAAGAGGTTGTCTGTCTACACTCTATGGACCTGTTAAATCGCAAGGAACACAGTCACTTCAATAATTGGCCATGGCGGGCGGGGGGGGGCCTGGGTGGCTCAGTTGTTAAGCGTCTGCCTTCGGCCCAGGGCGTGATCCCGGGGTCCTGGGATCGAGTCCCGCATCAGGCTCCCTGCTCCACTGGGAGCCTGCTTCTCCCTCTCCCACTCCCCCTGCTTGTGTTCCCTCTCTCGCTGGCTGTCTCTCTCTCTCTCTCTCTCTCTGACAAATAAATAAATAAAATCTTTAAAAAAAATAATTGGCCATGGAGGTTGTCAAGACCCAGACTGGCCTAAGCTGGAGGACCACGGATGCCTGCCAGGATGGTCGGAGGCCCAGGGCTGTCCTGTCTACTGACTGTCTACTGCTGATCACTCAGATGGGATGAAGGATCCAGCCAGTGCCAGGAGGGGTTCACCAGCCTGAAAGAAGGCTGCCACTGTACCCAGTCCTATATGAATCCACACATGTCTACTGAGTGCCCTTGTAGGTCAGGGCTGTGCTGGAACCTGGGGCAGCCCAGGCAGAGTGGGGCCAGCAACACCCAGAGGGGAGCATGGAAGGACCTTGCACAAGCTCTGAGGCCCTCCACAGCCCTTGACTGGGCTTGAGTTGTGTTTGAAATAGTCAGAGACCAGGAAAACATTTTATTATTTTTCTGTGAGAGACCAGGACTTGGGGGCAGAAAACCAATGCTCCAGCTCAACCCCTTGATGCATGTGTGACCCTGGCAAGTCTTGTCCATGCCAGAGGGCCAGAGAGATAGAAGAGGGGGAAGAAAGCCAGTTATGCTTATACCTAACCCTGAACCTGACCCCGACCCTGATCCTGACTCAGAACCAGACCCTGGCCCAGATGCTCACCCTGACCCAGACCCTTGACCCTGATCTCAAATCTGGCCCTGACCACAACCCATGACCCTAACCCTAACCCTAACCATAACTCCTGACCATAACTCCAGGGAGAGAAATGTAACAGCTTTATTTACTATCACAAAAGTTATGAAAGCTCTAAATACTGAATTTCTACAGGATAGTCACAGAGGTAAGTAATCACACACAGAAAAAAATTTTCCTTTGTGCAACATTTTCCTCATGAAAGGCCTTCTTTATAAGGCTATTTTGAATACTGTTCAAACTGCATGATTAAAACAAATCATATTAACACAGCAATCACATATCACTGTACCCTTTGTATATATACAAAGGTTGGCATGGGTGCGGCCCGGTGGAAGACACTGCTGGGGTGTGGAGACCGATGACACATCCTTCTGGACTGCAATCTGTCGGCACTTGGTGTGATTAAGCACATGTATCCCACAGCATGGCACTCCCACCCCAGGTCAGTTTGGGGGCGGTAGGAGGGCAGCTGGGAGGGAGATCATTGTAGCTTTGTGCGTTGGGAGTGAGAAGCACCTTCTGGCCCATCGTGGGGGTCATGATGTAATGCACAGGGATCGATACGAAAACAGTCCTAAGCAAGGGGTGCAAGCACCACATCTATGGCTGGATGAATGTACGTAAATAAGATAATATGTACACAAATCTCACTGCATGACATACACGGGCACATGCATAACCAAAGACACATTAACTCAGGTGTCCAAGAGGCTTGGGGGGATATTAGAGAGGGTAGGAAATGGAGGGGAAAATAAAATAAAATCCAGGCAGGAGGACGGCATGTTCAAAGAATTGTGAAAGAAAGGAGAAGAGATTTTACAGTTTTTACTGTGCAGTTCCAGCTCCTCCTCAAAGAACCAGAAGATCCAGCAACACGGGGTGCAGGCGTCTCGCAGCAGCAGTCCACGGTCCCAGGGAGCCACATCCTCTCTCCAGTCTGGCTGTGCCACCCACAGCCTCCCTCACTCCACACCAGTCTGGCTCTGCCACCCTGAGGTTGCTGCTGCTTAAGAACATGAGCTCGGGGAGTTTTGTTTGTTTCTTTGTTTTATTGAAGCATACTTGACACACAAGGTCTCACTGGTTTCAGGTGTACCATGTAGAAATTAGACAACTCTCTAGGTTGTACTGTGCTCGCCACAAGGGGAGCTCCCATCTGAGGACATGAGTTTTGATTCCAAGGACCAAACAACATGGTCAGATGACAGGATCAACAGGTGCCTTCTGGCTGCAGAGGGAGCAGCTGCTTGTCACTGGTTCTAGGGCAAGACCAGGTGGGGAGCTGGACCATTCTTGGCAATACGTCTGAAAGCACTCTAGGGTGGTTCACAGGTGACACAGGTGTGGAGAGTGAGGCAAGCGGAAATGGGGGGTGAGATCTGCATTTCACTCTCAATTAGCTAAGGAGGTGTTGATCCATCTGCAGACACAGGGCATACTGACACAGTATCTCCCAGTGTGAAGACTTGGAGTGCCATCTAGGACATGTTAAGGTTTAGATGCACTTTAAGGACTCTCACTCTAGAACTGGAGAATTCTGCTGTAGAAACAGCCAACTGGACAGTGTTTTTTCTGAAGCCAAGAGAGGGATTTAACTCTCTTTGTGGTGAGAGCTATTTGGGACTTCCAAACCCCACTGTGCCATGATGCAGTCACTGACCGCTTAAGCCCAGCCTTAGCACATCCATTCTTATGTGGAAAAACCACTGCCCAACTGGCCCATATTGTCCTGCATTTCCAGGACTAGAGCCTCCTGGGGGACACCACCACCATCCAAGAGCAAAAGGGGCCTTTGCTTGCCACAGCACATCCTGGGGGGCTGACGTGCCCAATGGCATGCGGCAAATGGAGGACAATGTACCGGGAGGATGCTGTCATCTGCGTGAACCAACATGGCCTTCTTCAGGGCAGAGGCAGATAACATTAAGTGAAGGCATATGGACCCCAAGCAAGTCAAGGATACTGAAGGGTAGTGCTGCCAGTGGAGCCCTCACCCCCCCATGCAAGATCTTCCAAGACCAGGACATCATGAACTTCCAAGAGCATGAGATAGTTTGTACAAAAAGGAGACATTTCCCCACCAAGGACCTGAGAACCAACCACTAGGTATGATGTAGGGAATCTCAGAGACGTGGTTGAGAGAGATTTCTGCCACTTCCAGGAGAAGGGTCACAAGAGAAAGTATGTTACCGAGTCCAGTCTGGGACCCACACAGCCTGAGATGATATCTGAGTATTAATGATGGGGCAGATGACTGGCATCTCCAAGGAGAGTCCCGGCTGGAGATGCACAGACACAGCAGAGAGATGCCCACTGAGGCCTCAGTTATGGCCGAGGCCATCCAGGGAGAGGGTGCAGAAGACAGGAGGACACCTACTGCAGGACACAAACGTGACTGACAGGCAGAGGGAGGAGGGCCTCCAAGGAGCAGCAGCCAGAGAGTAAACCGAAGGCCAAAAGCAGAAGATGTTTCAGGAAGGAATTGACAGTCTCACAATCAAAGGCAAAATCCAAGTGGCTGGTAAAAAAAAATGTACAACTTACATAAAAAATAAGGGGCTAATCTTTCTAATATATAAAGAGCTTTTAAAAACCAAGAAGGGGCACCTGGGCGGTGCAGTTGGTTGAGCATCTGACTCTTGGTTTCAGCTGGGGTCACGATCTCAGGGTCCTGGGATGGAGCCCCCTGTCAGGCTCCACGCTCAACCCAGAATCTGCTTCAGACTCTCTCTTCCTCTCCTTCTGCCCCTCCTCCCAACGCACATGAGTTCTCTCTCTCTCTCTCTCTCTCAAATAAATAAATAAATAAATCTTTTTTTAAAAATCAAGAAGAGCCGCTGCAGCCACTCCGGCTGGTGCTTTGCCCGGGAACCAGGATCCGGCAGGTGGTGGCCCTCACCGGGGACCCTCCAGCAGGCCCAGGGGGACAAAAGTGGCTCTCAATCCAGCGCAGGCACATTGAAGCAAGGTAAAGGGTTACTAAGAAGCACAGAAGCGGATGGTACCGAATCACAAGCCGTTGCCGGTGCACATCTAGTGACTGGGGCAGCACGTCCTTCTCCCACTGCCCCTGAGATGGCGGAGATTAGTCGAAGTCGGTATGAAATGGGTTATACTGAAGGCATTAGTCAGCAAATGAGGGTCCCAGAGAAATTAAAGGTAGCGCAACCAAATGCAGACCTGGAACAAGGGTTCACAGAAGGAGTTCCAAATGCTAGTGTCCTTGTGTGGGTTCCAGAAAGGACTGTTGTGGCAGGAAATAATGAAGACAATCCATTTTCAAGACCAGAAGATCTTGACCTCATTCAGTCAACTCCCTTTAAACCTCTGGCACATCACCTCGGGTACTTACACTAAGGGAAAGACCACTAGATTTTCTGGATTTAGAAGGACCTCCTCAAAACGAAGAAATCTGTGCAGTTGGCAGGCGAAAAAGAGAGCGCACTATGAGTGAAAATGCTGTTTGCCAAAACGGACAGCTGGTCAGAGCTGACTCCGTGCAGGGCACGTCACGTACGGATACGACGACTGAAGGAACGTCAGACGACAGGACTGTTACAGGTGCAGCTTCGTTAAGACGACAGACACTCAAACTAAACAGACGTCTGCAACTTCCAAAAGAGGAGAATGAAGAGTGTTCCAAAAGAGAAATGGTCATGTATTCAGTTATTGTAGCGTTCTGGCTGCCTAAGAGCTGGCTCTGGTTTCGCTGCTAGAGGTAACCTCAGCTCTCAAAAATATTGTCTCAAAAGCTGGAAATATAAAGAATTTCCAAAAAAAAAAATCAAGAAGCAAAATGCTTTTTAAAAAACATAAAAATAGGGCGCCTGGATGGATCAGTCAGTGAAGCATCTGCCTTCAGCTCTGGTCACGATCCCGGTGTCCTGGGATCGAGTCCTGCATCAGCCTCCCTGCTCAGTGGGGAGCCTACTTCTCCCTCTGCCTGCTGCTCCCCATGCTTGTGCCCTCTCTCTCTCAAATAAATAAACAAAATCTTTTTTAAAAACACAAAAAAAGACAAAAGACATGAACAGACTGTTCACAGAAAAGACAGTGAAAATAGCCCTTGAACATAAAACAAGATACTCAATTTCACTCACAATAAGATAAATGCAAACTGACTTCTCATGACTTATTTCTCAGTTACCAAACTGACAAGAATCCAAAATGTTGACAAAATGATCCATGGGTGATGCTGTGGAAGAAGAGACACCCCGTGCATGTTGGCAACGCAGGACGGTACCAAAGAGAAGGTTCGGCTCCATCTAGCAAAGTTACTCTGCCCTTTGACAATCCCACTACTAGGGATCTATCCTGAAGATTTGCCTCCACACATGCATGAGCTTTTCACTTAAAGCAATATTTATTTGTAAAGGCAAAACTTTGGACACAACCCAAATGCCTGTCAGTAGGAAACTGGTCAAAGGAAGTAGGGACAGCCCCACACTAGCGTACAACGCGCCGCAGCAAGAAAGAGGCGTGTCCCTGTGTGGACAGCGGAAGGGATCCCCCAGGTGAAGTCCAGAGCAGGCCACACAGCAGGCTACCTCCCGTGAGAACAGGGGAGTGAATAAGAGTGTACATGTAGACATTTGCTTCCAAATAGGGGTACGCCAGGAACTGACCAACTGCACTGCGTGCGGACGGCAGGTAGAGCAGTGCAGGGACACGGATGGAAGCAAGACATCCATGAATTCATCCCTTCTTTGAACCACGTAAACAACTACAGTCCTGCACAAAATAGGAACCACCGCTTAGAGGTGAGGCAGGGCTGCAACTCGCGAGAGAAGGGAATAAAATAGTGAAGCCTCAAGTCATCTTGGCTTTCTGTTCCCTATCCCTGCTTGGGCCTCCCTTGTTCTGAACACCCAGAAATGAGGCTCGTTTACATAAGACTGCTCCACTTCAGAAAAGAGAAATAGCAGACACAATTCGACGCTCTCTTGACGACAGCCGTATGTAATGATGAGAGATCCCTCTGATGAGTACAAAACTCGACACAACACTGCCAAGTGCAGCCATCGCACGACAACCCATCCCGAGAGGTCTGGGTGATCATGGACCAGGGCATTACCTGCATCTTTGCCAAGAAATCTGAAGGGGCCAGCAAATTTAATAATACAAAACACTACAGAGTCTCTCAAATCTGACTGAGAGGCCAGGGTACAAAATATCAAATCGAGATGGTCAGAAATACATTCCTGACAGGGTAAAGTCAGTTTAAAAACAATGACAATTAGGCGGCTGCCTTCGGCTCAGGGCGTGATCCTGGCGTCCCGGGATCGAGTCCCACATGGGGCTCCTCCGCTGGGAGCCTGCTTCTTCCTCTCCCACTCCCCCTGCTTGTGTTCCCTCTCTCGCTGGCTGTCTCTATCTCTTCAAATAAATAAATAAAATCTTTGAAAAAAAAATAAAAAAATAAAAAATAAAAACAATGACAATTGAATCAAAACTATAGAAATCTGTCTGCCTGCGAAAATAATATGTCAGCAAAAGGGCAAAATCAACAACAGTTTTCGGTAGAGAGACCTTGGAGCAGAGTTGATGCCTGTCACCAGTCAGCACGCTCTGGACAACGCACAGCCCTGGGCACCTCTTGTGGAAAAGCGTGGCCCTCAGGAGCCACTCACAGATCAGAAGCCTGAATTTGGTTCCCACCACAGAGCACTTCGGTCCTGTTTTACTAGTCAGTGGTGCCACGATCAAAATGCTTGTGTCCCCCCAGAATTCACATGTTGGAACCCTAGTGCCCAACGTGACACTGTAGAAGATGGGGCTTTGGAGGTGACTGGGTCATGAGGGTGGATCCCACCCCCCGCGAATGGGATTGGTGCTCTTATAAAAGACAGCCCACTGGCTCCCTCACCCTTCCACCACGTGAGGACAACAGTGAGGAGGCACTTGACACAAGCCAGGAAGAGGGCCCTCGTCCAACTAGGCCAGCACTCTGACCTCCAACTTCCAGCCACAAGGACTGCGAGCTCGTCAGCTCTGTTGTTCATGAGCTGATGGTCTGTCCTTTTGCTTAGAGCAACCAGAACAGACTAAGACGGGAAGAGAGCCACAGAATGTGCCTCTTTCTTCTTTCTTTCTTTCTCCTTTTCTTTCTTTTTCTGGGTTCTATTATATCGCTTTGTCTTATTTTTTTTTAATCTATTTTTAGCTTCACTAAATTATAATTGACAAAAATTGTATCATTAAAGATGCGAATGTGCCTCTTTCTTCCCTGCTCATACGTTGGCTCTAAGCCATCCCTGTAGACTTGCAGTTTGCTCCAAGTCCCTTCTGTTGTTGACCAGAGGAAGTGGAACCAGGACCCCAGCTCTGAGCTCTGCCTAAGACCTGGGCAGCGAGCTGACCAGAGGAGGAATGTTTGGGGCCTGGAATTTGCAGGTTGCTCCCTCTGAGTGTCTTGAATTCTTGGGTGTCTGCCCCAGGGTAGAAATCTATGAGGAAAGGGTAAGATAGGAGTGAGGCATCTGTCACTCCAGGCTCACGGTTGCTCCAATCACCTAGCTCAGCCAGGCCTTGGGCAGGGCCCTGTAGCTGCATTATTTCCTTTAACCCTCACACAATCCTATTTCCTCCTCAGGTGAATAAGCTGAGGCTCCGAGAGTTTAGCTGACTTGCCTGAAACCACAAATCTCCCACATGGCAGAGCTAGAGTCTCACCTAGGTGGGGCTCCTGTCCTTGCTGCTTTCCTAGCCAGAGCCTTCTACGTTCGGCTCAGTCGCAGGCTGCCTCCATCTCACTCACGCCCCCAGTGACTCATTCAGCCTAGTAGCCTCAAAAGCTATTTATATCCCGATTACTCCCAGAGTTGTCTCTACAGCCTGGACTTCCCCACATTCCAGTCTCATGTCCAAATGCCCACTCGACATTTGTATGGCGCGTCCAATAGGCTCCCTGAGTTTAACATATCCAAACCTCAATTCCTGGTGCTTCCTAACAGCCAGGATTTCCCAGGCTTCCAGTGCTCAGGAAATGACGCCGGCGTCTTCCTGGTTGTTCAGGCACAACCCTTTACGTCACACCCTTCATCCAGCTTCTCAGCTCAATGTGTGGGCTCCACTTGAAAACTGGCTCCAGAACGTGACTACTTGTCATGAGCCTGCCGCTACTGTTACGGGTAAGGAGAGTCCAGGATGTGTGAACGGAGGTTCCGGTCTAGGATCTCCTCACCAGAGATTTCCATGAGAATCCACGCTCAGATAAAGACACCCAGAAGGGAGGTAGCGAGCACAAAGCAGTTTATTAAGGACACTACATTCTCGGGGGCCTGCGTGACTCAGCCGGCTGAGCGTCTGCCTTCGGCTCTGGTCATGATCTCAGGGTCCTGGGATCAAGTCCACCTTGGGCTCCCTGCTCAGCAGAGAGTCTGCTTTTCCCTCTCTCACTCTCTCAAATAAAGAAATAAAATCCTTAAAAAAAAAAAAAAAGAAGACAGTACACTCTAAAAAAGGGAGGGGGGGGGGGCACAGAGGCAGCAACTGCACCAGCGTTAGGGGTGTCTTTCCTTTTATGTTTGCAGGGGTTATGGGTCATAGCCAGAGCGGTCTCTGACCGAGACTGTTTCCAATTATCTAAGGGACTCCTACGGTTGGGAGGGGTGTTTTTGGCCCTACAGGGTTCTACCTGGCGCTGTCAGGGCCATCTTTCGCCATGGAGGAGGTAGAAACCACAACGTAAATATATTATAATGAAGCTATAGGTGACCCTGGGGCAGAGGCTGAAGAGAAGAGTGCATGTTTGGCACCTGTGGCTCTTGGTCTGTCAATCCCCCCGGGGTGTTGGGAGCCACAAAGTCAGGATGTTGTGCCCTCGGCCTTCTCCTGTGTCACCTACTTATCACAACCTTTGCCTCCAGCTCTATCACTACCGCCTGGCCAAAGCCACGTCTACCTCTCGCCTGCCTGGTGGCATTGGTTTTAATAATGAGAATTATTAAATTGTGCATGGATCTGTCTCTCTACTAGGCACTACTCTTAATAATTCTCCTTCATTAACTCTGTAAAAATAAAATTCAGCTGAGTATATTTGAAGACCTAACTGGCTTTATTAAATGATTTGTGAATCAGGCAGCATCCCATCTAGCAAGCAGAGGAGAGTTTCCCTGAGTTAAACACAGGAAAGGTTTTTAAAGGCAGAGAGGGAGAAGGAAAAAGGAAATTATTAGCAAAGAATCCTTTATTTTAGGCAAGGTCACACCCCTAAGGGGAACAGAAGGCGTCTATCAGACAATCTCCTCATGCTCACCGACGATGTTGACTGGTTAGAGGTGACATTCCTGGGGACTTGAAACTGTCGTGACATTAGGTAATACGTCTTAGTTTACTGACTTGGAGCCTGGGTGGATACTATTATTATACTCAGGTTTAGATGGGGAGACCGAGTCATAGAGGTGTTAAATGACTTGCCCAAGGTCACACAGAGAGAAGTCTTGTTAAATAACAAAAATTCAACGGAGTAAATTGTGAAGATCTAATTGGCTTTATTAAATGATTCGTGAATGGGGCTTCATTCCATCTAGCAAATAGAGGGGGTGTACAAAATGGAAGGTTTTTATAGAAGAAGGGGGCCCAAGAAACTTACCAGCAAAGGTAACAGATTGTTCCAGACCACTTTCCCTTGGGGGAAAAGCAAAGGTATCATGCAGATTACCCCTTCTTTCTTTGGAGGATGGACAGGGCCCACGTGGCAGAGCCAGGGATGCTGGTTGAAAAATCCCTGCCTGGTGGGTTAAGACCACGTTTCTGGGGGAAGTTAAATCTGCAATTAGATTAGGTATCCAGCCCCTGTTTGGTCTAAGTGACACTGCTTGGGCCCTGTGGCTTTCTTTTCAACAGTCTCTTCACGGGTCCCCCTCTTCAGCCCTTGCCCCTCTAGCGGCCATTCTAGGGTCTTCCAGTTAAAACTACACCACATTTGGGGCATATCCAGCTAAGGGTTTGTAATCTGACTCCGGGGCTGCCTATCCAGCCTGGTAAGCAGCTGGCGGTCAAATGCTGTTGAACCAATGAATGAAATGGTGCGCGCGGCCCTCCGTGGGGTGGTGTCCACGCAGAGGCGGGTGACATGCCAGGCCGTCATTCAGATGACGGACACCGAATGTAAATGTTCCCACACCAGTGCACAGATAATGAGGCACCTGCGAAGGGCGCCTGGCCCACCCTGGCCGGGAGGGAGTCCACAGACTTTCCCCTCAACCGGAGGAAGAAGGCCGAAATCTATTTCGCCAGTGGGTACATCGCTGGCAAAAGCCAAACAGCCAAACAGCCAAAAAGTGGAGGCCCGACTTAGTTCCCCAAAGCGCCGCAAAAAAGGACTGAGCGGCATGGACTACACCTCCCAGGAGGCTCAGCGCCACAACTCAGGAGGCGCGACGTATTCTGGGATTTGTAGTCCTAGGACCTGCGGGTCTGAGCGACTTCTGGGACAAAGGAAGCGGATTCTCCTTCTCGGGTGGGTCCTCCAGCTTGCAGAGGGGTCTCAGAGCTGGTCACCGGGATGGTGGAGGGACGGCGGGTTGCGGAAGAAGCGTTCCACAGATATTTATCGCGTTCCTTGTATGCCTGGCGCTGTTCGTCATAAATAGCCCGGGAGAGCCCGGCCCTCCGCAAGCTTGCACCGCGCGGAAGCAGGGGGACAAATGCGAAAGAGAAGGCGGGCGGAGGGCGGTCCTGGGGGTGGGGTGGCCCCGCGAGGCCGCCCCGCGGGAAGAGGTGAGTCCCCAGACAGAGGGGGCGGGTGCGGCGGGCAGGACTGAGAAGAGAGAGTCGCAGAGGGCAGCCCGAACTGACCTGCGTCCGACGAAGTTAAGAACAGACTGCGGATGGGGCAAAAGCAGCGTGGCCCAGGGCAGTGGCGGTGGACAAAGAGGGGGTCAGATTCCGAGAGAGGGGTGTAGAGTGCGACAAGAGAGAGGGTTCGCGATAAGGCCCAAAGTTTGCCCTGCGCAACATTCAGTTCCATGACGGCTGTTTCCAGGGCATGAATTCTCTGGCACTTTGGACAGGCACATTCCTGTGACCAGAAAGCCCTGAGTTGAGTGCAGCAGCTTGCAGTAAAAAGCCACAGGTGAGTGTGAGGGAAAGGTGAGTGGGCGCCCACGTCCATGTGGAGGTGTGAGCAGAGAGCTGGGCACACAGATACAAGTCCATGCGAGAAAGAGAGTGGGAGAGGCACATGTATAACCAGATGAGATCATTACAGTCAGTGTGAACAGAGAAAAGGTCCGGAGGAGAAAGAAGAATCAGGAAAAGACACTGAGAAGCCACAACCAGGGAAACAGGAGAAAAACCCGACGCCTGGGCATCCTGGAAACACAGTGTAAACCAGTGACTGAAGAAGAAGGCATCTACTCTATGTCCTGTTGCATTTACCAGTGCAGAGGTTGGTGATGACGTTACCGAAACAGCTCTGGGGTCTTGCGATGGGAACCTCACTAGAGGGGGGGGGGGGTCATTCTTTAGTCTTTTAATAGCTGCTCTTATTAAAATCACACTAGTAATTTAAACCTTGAAATTTGAACGTAAAGAATTGTTGCAGGGAGAGCTGGGAAATAACAAAGGGGTAAAAGTCTCTTCCAGGTCCTCCTGCCGCCTAGATTTGTGGTCTCCATGGCCTGACCTCAACTGCCCTCTCTTCTGTGTCAAATGACTTTTCAGATGACACCAGGTGAGCCTCTGTGACCAAGGCCTCAGAGGCCACATCTGGAAGGGGGATGGGGGCAAGTGCTGACCTCAGGTTCCTGAGCTGCCTGCCCAATTAGTTGCTGCCTTTGTAGCACACGGGACAAACAAGGTCCCCAAGTTTCCTAGGAACAGCAGGGAGGGGCTAGGACCATTTTTCTGTGAAGGAAATGCCCCCAGACCCTGATGACCAACTGTACCCAGGCCTACAAAGAGCACTCTGTCCACCCTCCCAGGCCAGGAGTCTCTGGAAAGGGTCCCAGGGAAGAGATGCACTTGGAAAAACCCCTCCCTTCCCTCTAAGTGTGTGGGAAAGAAACTGTATGAAAGGGGAATCTACACGGGCAACCAAGGATGGGTGGGGTGAGGTGATGGGGGCATGAGCACGTGGTGGGGGGGTTTATATACTGTGTGTATAACCTGTGGGTGGGGCAGGGCCCATGGGGACTGAGTGTTGGGGGCAAGGATGTCTGTGAAGGGGAAGGGTCATCTGTATGTGTGAAGGGATGCCATGTATGTGCAGCCGTGTGTAAGGATGTGTTTGTGTGTGTGCGGTCTCTAAGGGGTCAGCATGTGTGACACTAAGCAGAGCAGTGGCTGGGCAGGTAATTTTATTTACTAAGAAATGTCAGTGTGGAGGTGCCCTCATGTGGCCGGGGGAAGAGTTCAGTCTTTGCATGTTCCTGCCCCGGCTTGCGGGACTGCCCATGTGTGATGGGCGTGAAGCAGTCTGTGCTTCATCCTAAGAGGGCAGGAGTCTTGGGGGTGGCTGTGACACCAAGTTAACCAGCAGCCCCAAGAAAGTGGCTTAGTATCTGGGGTGCCATGGGGAGCAGATGGGAGGAGCACTGGGGGGCTCTCCTGGCCCAGGGTCCTAAGCTGCAACTGGGCAAAGCCTGAGGGGCTCCTGCAGACAGGTCTTCTGCTCACCCTCAGGGTCTCATCCTAGCTGAAGAAGGCTGCTTGGGCTTGGTGACCCTTCTCATCAGCCTGCACTGCCCTGAGAACCATGCACCCCTGCACTCCCTGGAAGAAGTGAGTGGGCCTCCTGGAGGAAGGAGTGGCTTAGTGGGAGCCAGTTAGTAGCAGCCCCTTCTCACCTGAGTCTGGGCGGTCAGTCAGGGTTCCCCCTTCGAAAGGCAAATCTGGTTTGCAGGAAATGGCGTTGCGTGTGGCAGAGTCCAGGTGTATGTGGGCTGCTGAGTGTTACCCACTGTATTCATTTGCCAGGCCGCCATCACAAATACCACAGGCTGTGTGGTTTCAAAAACAGAAATTTATTTACTCACAGTTCTGGAGGCTAGGAGTCCACTTCCATTATTCAGGTCACCCAGTCTATGGTGTTAGCTTCCGGCAGCCCAAGCCACTAAGACAGTGGACACTGGTTAACCAAGAGAGTCACATTAACCTTTGGGCCTCAGAACATTGGAGACTCTCCATCCCCACTGTGAGACCCCAAGCCACACTCTCAAGGAGTCAGCAGGGATGGTGCCTAGATGGCAGTCCTGCCTGTAGGGAGGAGAGGTAGTGACCCTGCAGAGAGGCTATTTGAGCACAGTTTGGGGGCAGCTTCCTTTGGGACAGGCCAAGCCTGGGTGTCTCCAGCCTTCAGATGTGGGGCCAGAGATGGAGCCTTGGGAAGGTCAGTGGGGAAGGGATCAGTGTGAGGCCGTGTGTGGGCTGTGCAGCATGACGTCCCGAGGAGCTTGTCCCACAGAAGTCCTGCTGCACTTGCCAACAGGTCCACCTCTGCATGTCAGGTCCCTGTTTCTGCCCAGCATTTGCCTGGACCCTTTGGCCATAGGCACACTGGACACTTGTTCAAAAGCAAGGGGCTATAACTTGGAGAGAAAAGAGGAAGCAAGAGACAAGACCCATGTGGGGTGTGACCCTCTGGCCACTGTCCCCCCCCCCCAGTAGGAGAAGCACGTCCATGATTTTGTGAGGCTGTAGCTTCCAATCTCTGGAAATGCAGATTGACGTCCTGCCTGCCCCAGCAGATGAGCAGGGGACCTCAGCTATTTTCAGCAGAAGCCAGGCCACAGCCCACTCCCTTCTAATGCCCCTGAGTCCCAACCCCCTTCTCCTTCCGTGGGCCCCCAGTGATGAGGGAGCAGAACGCTGGCTGAACACGAGGCACAAGCTCGCACCCTGCAACCTCCCCCCACCCACCCCCACTCTTGGATGGGACTTGTGTGACATTCTTCCAGGAAGCCCCCAACCATTGTGATGCTAATGCCTTACTAGAGGGGAAAACAACCTTACCTTGACAATGGCAAGGCCTCCCTATCCTGTGAGTCTTCTTTAACATATGAAAGTATTTTCTCAGCCTCCCTTTTTCCTTACCTCCCCCAACCCCATAGTATATAACCAGCCACCCCTCACAACCCGGAGCAGCAGCTCTTTCTGCCCACGGGTCCTGTCCCTGTGCTTTAATAAACCACCATTTTGCACCATCAAGAATTCTTTTGGCTCCGGACTCCACCCCACCTATATTCCAAAACTACATCACCAACACCCCCCAGGTCAGTGCTCCTAAGGCCCCCTTTCATTTTCTTCCCTACAGCCCTCCCTGAGGGTGAGTCGTTGAGAGAAGGGGAAAAATGGAAGGAGAGTGTAATGTCCCCCCAGGCTACACTCTGGGCAACAGGACAGCGGGTGCTAAGTGCTCATACACACGCAGATAGCAGCACAGCACAGACAAGCTGAGGAAAAGCAGCAGGTAAGGAAAAGCCCAGGTGAGGAGGGTACCATGGGGGTGGGGCATGCCCCAGCTAGGACTGCAGACAGGGCAGCCAGGCCTAATGGGGACTGTCCTGCTGGGAATCTGGGGACATGGCTAATTTCAGGCCTTTCTGCCTCCGCAGTTCCAAGCAGGACTCAGCCATTAGCATGGTCCTGTAGACTGGGTACCACAGTGATTTTGGGGGCAGGCTCGGAGCTCAGACACTTCACCTGTATAAGAAAGGGAATGTAGTTTTTTCCAAAGGAGGAAAGGTGAGTTTGGTGGCAGGGGAGCCTGGGGAGAGCAGAGAAGGGAAATGGAGACAATGGGAGAGTGGCCTGGCATTTACACAGCATGTGACAGTCTTGGAGGGTAAGAAACAGAGGCAGCTGCTTTGTGGAAGCTTTGAGAGTCTCTGGGCACAAGCAGCGGGCATCAGGTCTAGGAGATGTAAGCCCCTCATGACTCTGTCCCTGATCAGGAGAGCTGGGGTAGCCATCAGTTGCAGTGGCTGTCCCCTGCCACTCTGTCAAGATACTGATGAGAATGTGAATTGGAGAGGAGCTCCAGGCAATCTCCAGGTACCTCCGAGAACTTGCAGTGGGTGGGACTCAGCCGGGGTAGGCTCCCTGCCTGCTAACTCTCCTCCACAAGGCCAGTCTGTTTGATCTCTACCTTCAAGCATTTCAATATAACAGACTTCTGGTGGCTACTGTGTCCAGGATTGGGAGAGTCCAGTGCCTTTCCTGCAGGCTGCTTCATGCATTCCTTTTCTGGAAAAGTGGCTTCCATTCCCTAACCTCTCCCATCTCTCAACACTGCAGTCAGGATCTGGTGTGGCCATTGTCCCAGACAATCCTCCTCCCTGACTTCAGGGCAAGTGTCCTGACCTTGGCTGACCACACAATCCTTGTGGGATACTCTTTCAAATGTCCCTCTGGCTTTCCACCTCTGCTCAGGGGCCACTGCCCCCACAAGGAAAAGTTCCCTGGCTACCTTCAGAGCTTTGAATACACACACACACACACACACTGGAGAATGCACCCACGGCTTCAACCACTTGTGGCTTTGGTTTGCTGATACCTGCTCCCCAAATATACATCTACATACCAGACTCATGTTCTAAACTCCAAACACACATATTCAAACTGCCCACTTAACAACAGAGAAACAGAACCGACAGCTTTTAGTGCATATCCTCTCCCTGTAATAAACTGTAACCGTGAGCATAGCTGCTTCTCTCAGTCTGTGAGTGCTTCCAGCAAATCATTGAAACTTGGGGTGTTCTTGTGCCTCACGAACAAGCTGCAGTCTGAAGCCACACTGTTCACTCGCAACTTCCATACTCAGAACCCACCCTCCCTCATCTGGTCCAGTGAAATTCTCTCTCTCCCTTTCACTCTCTCTGCTCTAGCCACACCAACTTACTCTGTCCCTGAAACATATCAAGCTTGTTCTGATTTGGGGTCTCTTCCACCAACCCCCCTCCACCTTCCAGTGGCTGACTGTTCATCATCTAAGCTCAGCTCAAATGTCACTTCCTCACAAAGCCTTTCCATTTTTCTGCCTGAGGTTGTTTTCATGTCTTGGCTATTGTAAATAATGTTGCTGTGAACATGGCGGGGGTGGGGGTGCATATATACTTTCCAGTTAGTGTTTCTGCTTTCTTTGGATGAACACCCAGAAGTAGAATTGTTAGATCATGTGGTACTTCTATTTTTAATTTTTTGAGGAACCTCCATAGTTTTTTCCACAGTGGTTGCACCATTTTACATTCTCACAACAGTGTGCAAATGTTCTCCTTTCTCTACATTCTAGCCAACACTTGTCAGGTGTGAGGTCATGTTTCATTTTGCTTTTGATTTGCATTTCCCTGATGATGAGTGATGTTCAGCATCTTTTCATGTGTCTGTTGCCATCTGTATGTCTTCTTTGGAAAAATCTATTCAGATCCTCTGCCCATTTTTTCATTGTTTGTTTGCGTTTGCTATTGATTTACATGAGTTCTTCATATATTTTGGATATTAACCCCTTATCAGATATATGATTTGTAAATATTCTCTCCAACTCCATATGTTGCCTTTTCATTATGCTGTTGGTTTCCTTTGCTGTGCAGAAGCTCTTTAGTTTGAAGTTGTCCAGCTTATTTATTTTTACTTTTGATCCCTTTGCTTTTGTTGTCAAATTAAAAAAAAACATCACCAAGACCAATGTGAAGGAGCTTTCTGTCTATAGTTTCTTCTTTCTTTATGGTATCAGGTCTTACATTCAAGTCTTTAATCCATACTTAGTTAATTTTTGTGTATGGTGGAAGAAAGTGGTCCAGTTTTATTCTTTGCATGTAGCTGTCCAGTTTTCCCAATACCATTTATTGCAGAGACTGTCCTTTCCCCCATTGTATATTCTTGCCTCCTTTGTAGTAAATTGGTTGAGCATATTTGCATCAATTTATTTCTGGTCTCTCTATGCTCTTCCATTGATCTATGAGTCTATTTTCATTCCAATATCATACTGTTGTTACTACAGTTCTGCAATATAGTTTGAGATCAGGGAGCATGATGCCTCCAGGTTTTTCTATCTCAAGATTGCTTCGGCTATCTAGGGTCTTTTGTGGTTCCATTCAAATTTTAGGGTTGTTTGCTCTATTTCTGTAGAAAAGTGTCACTGGAGTTTTGATAGGAATTGCATGAATCTGTAGGTTGCCTTGGGTAGCATGGACATTTTAACAATATTAATTCTCGGGGCACCTGGGTGGCTCAGTCAGTTAACTGTCTGCCTTCAGCTCAGGTCATGATCTCAGGGTCCTGGGATTGAGCCCCGCATCGGGCTCCCTGCTCAGTGGGGAGTCTGCTTCTCCCTCTCCCTCTGCCCCTTCCCCCATCTCATAATCGCTTGTTCTCACTCTCCCTCTCTCTCTCAAATAAAATCTTTTTTTTTAGTATTAACTCTTACAGTCCATGAGCACAAAATATCTCTCCATTTATTTGAATCTTCTTCAATTCTTTCACTCCTGTCTTTTAGTTTTCACCTTCAAATCCAAAACAGGTTCCATGAGCATGAAATATATTTCCATTTGTTCGTGTCATTCTCAGTATCTTTCATCTATGTTTTTATAGTTTTCAGAGTACAGATCTTTCACCTCCTTGGTTAAATTTTTTTCCTAGGTATTTTATTCTTTTTGATAGAATTGTAAATGGGATTGTTTTCTTAGTTTCTGATACTTCATGATTAGTGTACAGAAATGCAACAGATTTTTTATATTGATTTTGTATCCTGCAACTTAACTGAATTCATTATTAGTTATAACAGTTTTTAGTGGGTTTTCTATGTATGTCATCTGCAAATAGTGACAGTTTTACTTCTTCCTTTCCAATTCGGATGCATTTTATTTGTTTTTATTGCCTAATTTTCTGGATAAGACTTCCAATACTGTGTTGGATAAAAGTGGTGAGAGTGGGCATCCTTGTCTTGTTCATGATCTTAGAGGAAAAGCTTTCAGCTTTTCATTGTGGAGTATGATGTTAGCTGTGGGCTTGTCATGTATAGCCTTTATTATGTTGACATACATTCCCTCTATACCTACTTTGTTGAGAGTTTTTTTTTTTTTAATTTAAATGCATGTTGAAATTTGAAATGCTTTTTCTGCATCTATTAGGATGATCATATAATTTTATCCTTCATTTTGTTAACATGATATATCAGATTGATTGATTTGTGAATATTGAACCATCTTTGCATCCCTGAAATAAATCCTGCTGGATCATGATGTATGATCCTTTTAATGTATTACTGAATTCAGTCTGCTAACATTTTGTTTGGGATTTTTGCATCTATATTCATCACAGAGTCTGCTTGTCCCTCTCCCTCTGCTCCTCCCCTCATTTTCTCTCTCTCTCTCAAATAAATAAAATCTTTTTTTACAAAAGTCTGTTTTGTCTGCTATAAGTATAGCTATCCCAGTTTCCTTTGGGGTTCCATTTGATTGGAACATCTCTATTCATCCCTTCACTTTCAGAGTGTGTGTGTGTGTGTCGTTATATCTAAAGTGAGTCTTATAGGCAGCATATAGATGGGTCTTATTTTTTTATACGTTTAGTCATGCTATGTCTTTTGATTGGAGAATGTAGTCCATTTATACATAAAGTAATTATTTGATAGGTGTGTGTACTTATTTCTTTTTTATTAATTATTGTGTGGCTGTTTTTGTAGTTCCCCTCTGTTCCTTTGTTCTCTTGCTCTCTTCCTTTGTCCTTTGATGAATTTCATTAGTGCTATGCTTAGACTCATTTCTCTTTATCTTTTGTATACCCACTATAGGTTTCTGGGTTGTCATTACCATAAGGCTTACATGTAATAGCTTACATTTTAACATTCTATTTTAACTTGATAACAACTTAAGTTTGAATGCATTCTAAAGCTCTGCATTTCTAGGGGCACCTGGGTGGCTCAGTCAGTTAAACATCTGACTCTGAGTTTTGGCTCAGGTCATGATCTCAGGGTTGTGAGATCGAGCCCCACAGCAGGCTCCCAGCTCAGCATGGAGTCTGCTTGTCCCTCTCCTTCTGCTCCTTCCCCCACTCTCTTTCTCTTCCCCCCACCCCTGCTCTCTCTCATAAATAAAAATATTTTTTAAAAAAGAAGAAAAACATTTCTAAAGTGTTCTGAATGCCAAAGACAAGGTTGAGTACGAAGCTTGTGCATGGGGACATGGGAGAGTCCAAGCCAGAGAGAGATCCAGGGAGAGGGGTATCGCAAGCCATAGACAGCATCACCAGTGACCAAGCCCAGAAAGAGCTTGGATTTGGGCTAGGGGGACCTGGAATTTAGGCCAAATGAGGGGTCTGTAAGCGAGACAGATGTGGCTCTGGACTAAACCGTTGTAGCCCAAGTTCCCTCTGTTGGTGCAATGTTCTCCCAAGCAGTGAGAATAAGGACCATGCAAAGCCACCAGGGCTCATGGATGAGCACTGTGCCAGCCGCCCAGGATGGTCCAAGTCCCAGTGGCCCCAGATCCTGGTCTTACAGTTTTGTGATTTGAAACAAGGCCTTCTATCCCTCAGAGCTTCATCTGCTGTGTCAGCAGACTCTTCTCAGCAGCCTCAATGCAGCACCGGGAAGAACAGCAGAAGGGTAGCAGGGCCTACCCTAGGTCACTGCTTCTCTAGAGCCAGAGCCTTGAAAATACGAGTGTGGAGGCCCCTTCCCACCCTCAAACCTGTGAGGTCCAAAGAGGCCCCTGCTCCCCTGGAGTCTGGTGAGGCTCCAGGGTTACCTGATATCCCTTCCCATCCACCCAAGACACCAGGGCCCCTGGGGCTTAGGGGTGCTGGGCCCATGTGCCTGCTTGCACCTGCCTTTCCTCCTCCAATACCTGGATGACTGAGGGGCTCCCCACTCCCACCCTCCTCGCGTCCGTGTCCTGTCCCTAGATACTACAGGCACTTGCCTTCTGTCCCTGAGAGGGCGCCCATCCCCCATCCGTGGTCCTGATTTCCCAGGGTGGACCAGCTGTGGGTCCTTCGCGAAGGAACACAGCGCCGCCACGAGGGGGCGCTGCTCCTCCTTGAAATGCCGTTCCAACCTCTGGATTTCCCGCACTCTGCTGAAGAGTTCCAAAAAATAAAGTAGGAACGAAGGTGAGCAAAAAGGAAGCGGGGCGGGGGGGGGGGGGACANACAGCAATGGCCAGGTTCCCAAAATTCTGGTCTTATTCTAGACTCCAAATTCACAGAAAGGGGCTCACGTTCCAGAAAGTATCTGCCTATAGAAATTTGGTTCTGACATCTAACCAGATCCCTCACTTCTGGGTTGGAATTTTGTTGCCACGGCGTGCAGGTTCGGCCATTTGAGCTCATCTGGGGACCAGCCTAATTCCTAAGACTTACAGGGACAGCAGGAAATAGAGGAAAAGGAGGCTTTGGAATCAGCAAAATTTTCCTCAGTAAGCAGCTGGATGTCCCTGAGCAAGTCACCCACTCTCCGTGAGGGTATTTTGTCATAGAGAGAATCGTACCCCCCGGAAGGATTGTGAGAGCCATCTGAGGCAGTGTGTACAGTCCTCACCCCACCACCAGGCAGCCTGACCTCTCCCACCCTACTGGTAAATCACTGCCACCTGAAACCACCGTTCAGCTGAGAAAACAAATACATAAATAAGCCAGGTACCACTCCACATCCACAAGAATAGAAATAATGTTTTTAAAAAAGGAAAAGAAAAAGAACAAGTGCAGGTAACAATGCAAAATGGTGCAGCCACTGAAGAAAACAATTTGGTGTTTCCTCAAAAAGTTAAACACAGAATTGCCGTTATGATCCAGCAATTCCACTCCTAGCCATGTACCCACCAAAGAGCTGAAAACTGGTACTCAAATACATACACACGTATGTTCACTATTCGCAATGGCCAAACATGGAGACAACCCAAATATCCACCAACTGATGAATGGATGAACAAATTGGGTTAGATCTGTCTACACAACAGAAGTGGGGGGGGGCGCAGTAGCGGAGATGAGGGGGACGTTAGTCCTGAGCAGGAGACAGGATCCTGTTCAGCTTCCTCCACTGTGACTTTGGCCAAGTCCTTAGCCTCTCGTCCATCACCCGGGCAACACGGCGATTGATGTGAAGGGACCGCACAGTGCCTAACATGAGAGTAAAAATAGTAAAACCAGTCGTCGTTATTGGTGTGTCATTCCTGCTATCCCTGTGATGTTGGGAGGAAGGACAGGAGAGCAGATGTGGCTGCAGGGAACCTGGGGGGACAGGGCAGGGCGGTGTATGGGACCAAGGAATGAGGGGTGGTCTCCTCCCATCCAAGTACTAACCAGGCCTGACCCTGCTTAGCTTCCGAGATCAGACGAGATAGCCCGTTCAGGGAGGTATGGCGGTAGACAAGGGGTGATCTCCTTAGTGACTGGGAAGATGGCACTGACCACAGATAGGGCCAGAGGACCCAGCTGGGCTGGTCCTGTACTTGCAGCTTGCTGAGGCTGCCCACCAGGACTTCTGTCTGGGCAGTATAAGCAGGCCCCTGGGACACTCCAAGCTCCGAAGGCCAGATTCGGGCCCTCCTCCACCCCGGCTCCGCGCCAAGCACCCAGGCTGAATCACCTGGGATCGGAGCAGCCAGTCCCCTGGCCCGCCTCCCGACCCGGAGGGGGACGGAAAGGGAAGGGTTAAGCTACCGGCGCGATGTTGGGGGTTGGAAGGGGGAGCTGCCGCCGCCGGCGAGTCGTCGCGATTGGCTCGGCCGCAGGACCTGGGGGCAGCTGCGGGCGGACGGCCGCCCAGACTTCCCGGACGCGCCTGGCGCCTCCGCTGCGCCGCCGGCGGCCTCCGGGGACGCGCTGCCCGGCTGCCTGGGGACAGCTCTGCTCCTGCGCCAGCCCCCCCACCCTCCCCCCCAAGTCTCCCGCCCCATTTGGGGGGCGGCGAGGACTGTCTTTCTCGGTGCTTGTCAACCGCGGTGACAGCGAGGTTGTCAGCGCGCTCCAACGCGTGCCGCTAGGAAGGGCGCCCACCAGCCAGCCAAGGGTCATGCCCCTCCCCGCAGACTCCTGTAGGGCTCAATGTGTTTGTCCTGATGTCTAGCCATGGGGCAATCTGCCAGGTCCCACGTCGCTGGGGGTAGGAGCTGACCCCCTGGCTGATCACACCTAGGAAAAAGCCTTCATTCCCCCTCCCGGACCCCAGGAACTTCTCATACCATACAAATAGGGGCGGACTTGTTCCCTGGGCACCCTGCGCCTGCCAGCACCCTCCCGTGCAGCCCTCAGCTACCCCACCATGGCCAGAGACCTTGGTGGTGGGTGGGCAGGCCAGCACTCTCCCCCTACCACCACTGGCAGCCACGCAAGCTAGAATCCTAATTGGAGCTGGAAGAGGCTCCAGGAAATCCAAAACTATAGGTCTAAATGTATATGACAAGTATGGATAGTGTTGGTTGTTATTTTGGAAAGGGTATGCTCATGGTAGTGAGATGGACACTGTTGAAAAGGGCTATCGATTCAGAGAATTTCGTTGCAAGTAGAAGACGAGGTAAAGACTAAGACGAGAAAAGATTATGGAGGCTTTCAGAGAAACCTTTTCTCCACTTTCTCTGTCTGGACACTGGAGCCACATACCTGTGCCACCCCAGTAGGACCTTGTGGGCCTCAGCCCTGAGCAAGATTTGGGGGAAGGACGTGTCCACTTCCTTACCTGGGCCTTGCCTCATTTTCCTCATGGGTTCCTGGACCTAGTGTTCATCCTTTGCCTCCCTAACCCTAACCCTAAGCCTGGCCCTGCCAGCCACTCTCTCGGCTCCTCCCTCCTCATCCCACTCCAAGGGTGCTCTCCCCCTATAAAAGGGCAAGCATCTCCTTCCAGCCTCCTCTCCAAGGGGAGGGAGGCAGTGAGGCGATCACCTGTCCCACTCCCTCATCTATCACCCTGAACTGTGTTTCACGATAAAATTACTCACCCTCAGCCAGTGATAAATGAAATCAGTCTGGAAGCGACCACACAGAGTGGGGGTGGGGGTGCCCCATTCAGGGTTTCTGGGCTTGGGAGAGGGAAACCCGTGTGAATCGTCTCTGTGTTAGCACATCGCCTGGCGAGGGCCAAGTTAGTGGATTTGTGGACCTAACGTGCACTCTTGGTCAAAAGACGTGTGTGTGTGATTCTCTGTGTGTGCTGAGCCAGCCTGTCCGCCCTGCAGAGTATTAATGGTGGGGTGGGGGCGGGGGCTGAGCCTCGAAGCAGCTGGGATTCAGAGTCCAGGCAAGGCTGTAGACAGAAGAGGCTATATCCCCAGAGGAGGGGCTGGAGGGATCAGAAAACTGTGGTGAGCCACAGAATGGGGTGCTGGGGCGGAAAGGAGGAGGGGCTGGGTGTCTCTGAGCTTCGGCTGGTGCTGAGGAAGGGAGCAGGCAGCTCGTGAGTGCAGAGGCAAGATGGCAGTGACCAGGTAGCTGCAGGACAGCGCGACAAAGCAGCCTCCAGCAGCTTCAGAAGTCAAAGGAGCCCTTGCCCGTACTAACTGCAGCCTCTGGACTTGAGGTATCCAGAGGTCAGGCAACTCTCAACACCAGCTCCAGGCAGCAGAATGATATCCAATGGCTCCTCTGAACCCTTCTGGATCCCCTGCTTTCTTCTGCTTTCAGCCCAGGAATCCATGAGAACTCCTTAGCTGATAACTCAAGGGTTAATTAATAATCAAAATGATGAGCTCAGGGGCTGGCCTCGGCCCAGAGCAGCTGTGGGCTCCTTTGCTAAAGCACAGAGGTCCAGAGGACCAGACCTCAAAGTTGCTCGGCCACCTGCCAGCTGTCATCTGTAAAAGGTGGAAAGATCACCCGCTACACAGGTTGCTCTAAGGGCGCTCAAGATTGTGCTTGTGAAATGCAGAGTCGCTGTGAACTTACTTCCAAGGCCTCCTGAGGGCTGGCTGGCCCCTGGAGCCGAGAGGAAAGGAGACCCCTCTGGGGCTCACAGTTCAGGTAGGACTATCAGATTCCCGTGCAAGTCAGATCCAGAGTCAGAGCTCTGGAAATGCAAGGAAGTGTGCTCAGAAGTTCGACAATTGACTTATTCAGACCAGAGAGATCCAGGAAGCTTCAAAGAGGAAGCAGCATTTGAAACTGGCATGGAAGGATGAGTAGAGCTGGACAGAGGAGACTGGTGTCAAAGTGCTGTTCCAGAGTGTAGGTGGTCCAGCCTGCTTCCTTTTCCAATTCCCACACCCGGAAGAAAGGGCTGTGTGAACCATTCACTTTTGTCCCTGGGGTTGCGACACTGTGCCTGGCACAGAGGCAGACTTAGAGCTGACTGCACAAACCAGGGAGAAAGAATAAAGGTGTGTTCACCTTGCAGGCAGTGGGGCCGTGGAGTTAATGAGTCGAGAAATGACAGGTTGAACGTTCTGGACGGTACGGGAGAGGCCAGTGGAGAAATAGCGGGACCCCATGAGGGCCGCCCACAAGGCCACACTCAGGGGAGGCCTAAGACTCTAAAGGGGAGCAAGAGTGGGACAAGCAGGAGGGGTCTCATCAGACGGACAGCTCAAGGCTTGGGAGGAAAACGCCTGGGCAGAGGGCCTGTGGTGTCTGTGCTATTTGGGCACTGAGCTCCCCATAGTCACTGCCCTTGAAAATAGTGCCTCGTGGGAACAGATGTCACCTCCCGGGAGTAACACTGGCCTCTAAACTCCCCAGGGGCAGCTGGGGGTAGCACCCTCCCCCCATGTAAGCCTCTGACGTGGGGTGATGCTGGCTGTGCTGAAGATGGGTGGCATTTTTTTAAAGATTTATTTATTTATTTGACAGAGAGAGAGGGCACAAGCAGGGGGGGTGGCAGAGGGAGAGGGAGAAGCAGGCTCCCCGCTGAGCAGGTCCATCCCAGGACCCTCGGATCATGACCTGAGCCAAAGGCAAACACTCAACAGACTCAGCCACCCCGGCACCCCAGTGGGTGGCATTTTGAACTGACACCAGAGTCTCTCTCTGAGAAAGAGGTTGACCTGCCACTCAAAGAATGTCTGGTTCATTGGAGCCTTTGGGTCCAACATGTCCCCCAAACAGAAGAAACAGAGCCTGGTTCAAGCCCACGACTCAGGTGGATGGTGCCCTCACTCCCCTGCATTCTGTCCCTCCACCCTGCTCTGGAATATCCCATTTCTGACACCGTCTGCCCATCTGCCTGCAGAGCTAGAAGCCAAGACCCCGATTTGCCTGCAGGTCAGATGTCCACCTCCTCCAGGTACCATGCCCAAGGCTGCTGCTTTGGCCAGAGGGCCAGCCCTGATGAGTTCCACCCCTCTGAGTTCCCTGTGTCAGAAACACCCTGTCCTTCAGCTACATGCAAAAGAATGAAACTTGACCACTCTCTCACACCATACACAAAAATAAACTCCAAATGGATGAAAGACCTCAATGTGAGACAGGAATCCATCAAAATTCTAGAGGAGAACATAGGCAACAACTTCTATGACATCGGCCAGAGCAACCTTTTTCACGACACATCTCCAAAGGCAAGAGAAATAAAAGATAAAATGAACTTATGGGACTTTATCAGGATAAAGAGCTTCTGCACAGCCAAGGAAACAGTCAAAAAAACTAAGAGACAGCCCACGGAATGGGAGAATATATTTGCAAAGGACACCACAGATAAAGGACTGGTATCCAAGATCTACAAAGAACTTCTCAAACTCAATACACGAGAAACAAATAAACAAATCATAAAATGGGCAGAAGATATGAACAGACACTTTTCCAATGAAGACATACAAATGGCTAACAGACACATGAAAAAATGTTCAAAATCATTAGCCATCAGGGAAATTCAAATCAAAACCACACTGAGATACCACCTTACGCCAGTTAGAATGGCAAAGATAGACAAGGCAAGAAACAACAATTGTTGGAGAGGATGTGGAGAAAGGGGATCCCTCCTACATTGTTGGTGGGAATGCAAGTTGGTACAGCCACTCTGGAAAACAGTGTGGAGGTCCCTTAAAAAGTTAAAAATTGAACTACCCTATGACCCAGCCATTGCACTACTGGGTGTTTACCCCAAAGATACAGACGTAGTAAAGAGAAGGGCCATATGCACCCCAATGTTCATAGCTGCATTGTCCACAATAGCCAAATCATGGAAGGAGCCGAGATGCCCTTCAACAGATGACTGGATTAAGAAGCTGTGGTCCATATATACAATGGAATATTACTCAGCTATCAGAAAGAACGAATTCTCAACATTTGCTGCAACATGGACGGCACTGGAGGAGATAATGCTAAGTGAAATAAGTCAAGCAGAGAAAGACAATTATCATATGATTTCTCTCATCTATGGAACATAAGAACTAGGATGATCGGTAGGGGAAGAAAGGGATAAAGAAAGGGGGGGTAATCAGAAGGGGGAATGAAACATGAGAGACTATGGACTATGAGAAACAAACTGAAGACTTCAGAGGGGGGGGGGTGGGGGAATGGGATAGACTGGTGATGGGTAGTAAGGAGGGCACGTATTGCATGGTGCACTGGGTGTTATACGCAACTAATGAAGCATCGAACTTTACATCGGAATCCGGGGATGTACTGTATGGTGATTAACATAATATAATAAAAAAATTAAAAAAAAAAAAAAGAAACACCCTGTCCTTGGAGTCCCTGAGCAGTGACAGGCCAAGATCTGAACACACATCTGTTTGAGACAATGTCCACTCCTGCCTGTGTTGTGTGTGTGTACACACATTAGGGAATGCATGCCCTTGTGTGGCACGCGTGTGTGCTTATGACCAAAGCTGCTGTTCCTGCAGTCTACAGAGTATCCACTTCCAGGTAATAAAACAAACCCGGCATCTTTAAAGTTCTCCACTCTCAGGGACTGTCCAAGACTGAATTTCCTTCCCTAGTGCCAGCACCCTAGGGCACTGGTGATGAAACCCTCCCAGCTGAGGGATGGACCCCTGGTCCACGGCCCATCCGGCTCTCCCCACGTGGACTCAGCCCCCACTCCCAGCTCTTGCCGCTCCAGGCATAGGCGACCTTCACAGTTCATGTGCCGTGGCCCTTTTCCTCTTTCCCTGTCCTCCTGGTCCCCACAGCAAAGCTATTAGTCACCCAGGCAACAGGGATTAACCGACAGGTCCTGGAGGCAGAAGTGACCAGTGGCTACCAGGCTGGGAGTGCTTCAGGGAGCTGCGGCTCCCGGGCCTCTGACCACGGAACCCCCTCTGATGCTCCCTTCCTGGGCTGAAGTTCAGGCTGACCCAGCCTTTACCAGGCTGTGGTGGTCAGCAAGTGACGGGGCCAAGGGTCTGTTTGCTGCAGGTTGTAGGGGCCATGGAGCTGGGTCACATAAGCAGTCCAGGCATGCTCAGGAAACACGCACGGAGAGCCTCCTATGTGCAAGGCCCTGCACCAGGTCTGGAGCACATTGTAGGCATACTCATGGGACAGACGCTCGGACAGGACAGAGCAGCCAGACTTACCCTCCTGCCAGAAACAACACAAACACCAGACAAGATACAGAAAACATGGCCCTCAAAACACTGGACATCAGCTGATGAAGGAGGGGGAGTCCCTGCGAGGCCCCAGCTCACTTCCTGAGCATTTCCAGTTGTGGTGCAGGGAGGGTACCCCGCAGGTCCAGGGGTCCCCCCAAGGGCAGAGATGGAGCTGGGGGTCCGAGGAAGCCAAGGCAGCTAGAGTCTGCAGGAGGGAGCACGGGAGAGGAGAGCGTCCTGGAGAGATCTGCAGAGCGTGAGGAACGTGCTTCGGGCCGGGAAAACCGCAGAGACGGTCACAAAGAGTCCTGCCCAGAGCTCACACAGGGCTGTGGGGAGTGCTTGGTCCGGTGGGCAGTCCGGACGACCTCACCCCACTGGGGCGGAGTACCAGTTGGGTCTTGCCACAGTAAAATGGGACAAAATTAGCCTTAGACCAAGCGCTGTTCTGGTTCTCTAGGCAAAGCTTAAAAGCAAGACCTGAAGGGGCCAAACTTCTTCCAACTGACTTCCTGATGTCCAGAGCAAAGTAAAAGAATGTTTCTGAAAAATAGTCAGCACCCATCAAAGTTCACAATCCCAATCACCTGATTAAAAATCACGAGGCATGCAAGGAAGCAGGAAAATGCAACCCTTGAGAAGGAAAATCCGTCACTTGATGCTGACCCAGAAATGACAGGGATGGCAGGGTGAGAGCCCAAGACATGGAAGAGCCCACTGCAACTGTCTCTAGGTGTTCAAGAAGCCAGAGGACAGGCTGAATGTGTTAAGTGGGGACCTTCTGGGGATGCTAAGAAGAGGTCAGTTCTGGGAAGGGGGTGGACTGCTTGGATGTGGACGGAGTAGGATTTCTGCCAGGGGCATTTGGGCTCAGACCCAACCCTGCAGGCCGCTGGCATGGCTGCTGGGATGAGGCGTCTCCATCCCACCCTATGCAGACTTGGGATGCCTGGGCACACAGTAGGTGCTTGACACATATTAATTGTCTTATTTAATTCTTCCCATTCTACAAATTGAAACTCAGAGAGGTTAAAGGTCTTCCCGAGGCCAGGCAGCCAAGAAGTGGTAGATTCAGGGCCCTGGGCACGCAGCCCAGGCACTCTGTACAGTGCGCCTCCAAACACCAGGCCGCACAACCCGGTGGGTTTGCGGTAGGATCCAGGTATAACCCCATCCCCCGGGAAGCAAGCCTAGACGGAAGGCACATTAGCTGGGAAGAGGCAGGTGTCAGTGCCCACACCCTCACTCCTTCCACATCCTCCATCCAGGGTAACTGGAGTCTGGAGCCCCCCACCCCAATCTCCCAGCCTTGCCTCCGCCTCCCCAGTTTGTGGGTAGAGACAGAGAACCACAGTGGACAGGCTGGGAACCCTGCCTGAGGGTGCTCATTTCTGTAATTACCATAATTGCCTTAATCACTGCTTGGGCTGGAACAGTCCCCTGCAGCCTTTGCATTCAGCCCCCACCTCTGCACACCTCAGCGGCTCCGCCTGGGTACAGATGCACAGCCGGGGGCCCAGCACACTCTGCCAGCCACCCCGACAGGCCCCACCTTGCTGCAGCCTGGGCACCGGTACCTCCTTGAGCACCCCGCCTAGACTGTTTGCTCTACGCCTGCCCTCCACACCAAGAGCCCAGTGCTGAACGCCGGAGAACACGACGAGCCAGGGAGCGAGTGCCATGCCTGCGGCTGTGCACAGGCCGGCGCGGGCACGTGCTCTGTCTGAGCCCCACCCAGGAAGGCACGTTCACACCCAGAGGAGTGACACAGACCCAGATACAGACCTTTCCTTTCCCCGGACCAGGGGGGTGGGCCAAGGTGGGGGGCGGTTTGTGGGCCTCTGCTGTGTTGCTCGTAATGACCACCGCCCTTTCTGAGCAAGACCGTGGGCCAGGAGTGTGCGGTCGCTTGACCAGCCTCCAGCGGTTTGGCTTCACTTACGGAGAGTGAGGATCTGTGGCTCTGGGCACAAGAGCTAAAACCCCGGAGCTCCCCTAGCTCCAGAATTGGCCTCAGTGCCAGCTGCAGCCCCTGAGCCTACACTGAAGGTCTGGGGTCCCGCCAGTGAGGGACTGGGGGAGGGGCAATGAGGGTCCTCACCCAGAGTCTCCACAACAAACAGCGGCTGAGAGTCAGGCCAAGGCAGGCGGTGGGACTGCTGCTGGCTCCTGCCAGGCCCCTGGCAGCATGAGCGATGGCAGGCTGAGCGATAAGAAACTAATAATTTATGTTTCCAGCTCCCGCGGCCCCGGCGCCAAGGGAAGGCTGGGCCACAGCCTGCTCCTCACACTGAGCCGCCGCAATCCTTTATTGCACAAATTATTAACGACCAAAGAATGAATGACTCTGTAATCAGATCAGGGCTGCCAGCACTTTTCATTTCGTTTATTTGTATAAATTCTGAAGTCAGGGTCTAGCCTGAGCTCAGAAAGCCAGTCTCACATTAGACGGGTGCTCAGGCCCCCACCTGGACAGAGCACACCCCTCCCTCACCCTTACCCAGGACTCCACGGGGTGCCGAAGACAGAGGGTGTCAAGGAGAGGGACAGGGAGATGGGCCTGACTGAGCTGGGCCCCTGGGCCAGGGTCAGAACTCTGTCCTTCAGCCTGCCTCGGGGCGATCTCCTACCTGTTCTCAGGGCCAAGGGCTAGCCCAGGGCTTGGTGGTGAGAGAAAGCTCCCCTGTCCCTGCATGAAAGCCTCTGCTCCCTCCCTGTCCTCATCCTTCTTCCCCAGTGCCTGCTGGTCCAGGCCAGCAGTAGCCCCAGGCCCCGTGCCCCACTCTGTCTGCTTCTCCTGCCTGCCTCCCACCCTCTTTCCCCTTCTCAGGCTGATCTCTCCCCTGCCCTCCCTTTTCCTGTCCTGCTGCTGGGCTGCACTGGGCTGGGCTGTCCTCCCCTGGGTGCAGGGACTCAGGCCATGAGGTTCCTGTGGCAGCACTGAGGACTGAGCTGCCTGTGGCCCTCTCACAAGCCCACTTTTAATCCCATTGACCTCTACGGCGCATAAATTCAGATTTGGAGAGCTTATGCTCCATCATAAATTGGGCTGGCAGACTTCCGATCAACAAGATAAAGCTGTCTCCTGTGAGGGGGTGTTTTATTAGTCTTGGCCTCAGTGCTGCAGGCACTGGGATTGGGGGAGGGGGTGAGTCCTCTGCTCTGGAATCCTCCCGTGCTGTTCAGAGCAGCCTGATGGTGCCCAGGGGTCTGAGTGCTTCCTGTCATCATGGGCAGGCACCAGGAACCTAGGCATCCCCCGGACCTGGGCTGTAACTGCCCTTAGATCCCCATCCCCACATCACCAGGCTGAGTGGCCACTACTCAATCCCTAGGCTTGGCACTCGAGGGTCAAGACAGAGGCTTGGTGTGCACCCAGTCATGTGTATGTCTGTGCCCTTCCCTCCCTGGGAGAACTTTGAGAACCTGGCCAGGGCCAGGGTAGGGTTCAGGGACTGGGGACAGCTGAACCTGCCTGGGAACCCTGGGGGCCAAATGGCTGGAGGACGGGGGCCCGGAAAGAGGGAAGTCAAAGCCCCGGCTCCAGGGAGGTGATGGCCTGGCCCAGCTTTACTTGCAGGTTCAGACACAGGCAGAGTCCCCACAGGCAGACGTGGGGAGGTCTTGGCAGCTCTGGGTACTCTGGGCCTAGGCTCCTGCCACTCACCCAGAACTGGGAGTGATGTCTGCTGGCCTTGCCTGCCCCTCCCTAGAGGTCAGGTCTTTCTTCAAAATCTCAGTCTGTGTCAACACCACCTCCCTCTACCACTGACGCTTCCAGCCCAGCTTCTGTACCAGCCTGCCAGAAATCGCTTCTCAGTGAAGTCACCCAAATCAGCATCCCCAAGGGGGCTCCACCCGGTCCCTCCGCGCACCCTCATCTGCCCAGGGCCTCAGCAACACAGTAAGAAACCTGTGGGTCCAGGGTATGCGCTGGTGTTCTGGGGGTACAGGGGACACTGACAGGAAAGGAAGGTAATCCAGGGAGGCTTCTTGGAGGAGGAGTTGCTGCTGTGAGTCTTGAAGATAAGTAGGTGGTAGCAGAGCCAACATTACCACCATGCACAGAGAGCACAGAACCTGGATCCCTGGTGCTTTTAAAGACCACAAAAACATTTTTCTTTTAATTTCCCTTAAAACCAGAAGGAGAGGGGCGCCTGGGTGGCACAGCGGTTAAGCGTCTGCCTTCGGCTCAGGGCGTAGTCCCGGCGTTCTGGGATCGAGCCCCACATCAGGCTCCTCTGCTATGAGCCTGATTCTTCCTCTCCCACTCCCCCTGCTTGTGTTCCCTCTCACACTGGCTGTCTCTATCTCTGTCAAATAAATAAATAAACTCTTTAAAAAAAAAAAAAAACCAGAAGGAGAAAAAATATATAATAATAATGAATATTGAATAATGAATCTACCATGGATTATATTTGTCTTTCTATCAATAAAGTTATGAAATATAATTTAAAATTTTTCAATGGAGGAAAGGACTCCCAAATGCAGAAGTTGCTTCGCAAGTGGGTAGTGGGGCCACAGAACAGCGATATCAGGGAGCGGCGCTCCGGGCAAAGGTGACAACTCAGCCATGCTCAGGCACTGAAGGAAGACGGGGAAACAGGAGGTCGAGCCCCGGGGCAGAGACAAGGCCTGGGGGCCAAGGGTCCCGGACTGCTCCCAAAGGAGCCCCTGCAGAGCAAATTGGCCAGATGTGCCCATCAGGCGCTGGGTGCGTGGGGGCAGAGTCTGGGAGTATCACAGAAATATCGTAGGTGAGAGGGGCCCGACTAGGTATATGGAGGAAAGGGATCTCAAAGGGAGCACAAGTGAGGTTTGCTGCTTGGCTAATGGGGAGGAGTGCGGTGCCTGCTCTCTGAGGGACTGCAAGCGAGACAGGGAAGACAGCACGGTGGCGGGAAAGGGGCTCAGCGGGCTGTGGGGTGGATGCGTAGGGCAGGCTACGGACTCCTGAGTGTCAGGACTGAAGCCAGAGATTCAAGGTCGCAGTCTGTAAAGGGAACCTCAGCAGTACGCACGAGAGAGAAGAGCGCCTAGTACAGAGCCCACCCACTTAGCCATCCACCCGTCATCCATCCCCCACCCATCTACCCCTCAACCCAGCATATGTCTGAGGGGTGGGTGAGGCAGGAAGGAGAGGTGAGGCTGATCGGAGGGGACTCGTGCCCATGAGTGCAGCTCAACTAATACATAGCAAGGTGTCAACTAGAAGCACTAAGGAACATTCCAGTGTGTTGAGGCCAAAACAGTAAGTATCAAGCACAAGCTGACAAGTTTGCTGAGGGCCGTGTTCCTGGCTGGAAGACGGGATGACCCAGCTGGAGTCCTGGCTTTGCCCCTCACCAGTCATGAGTCACCCTGTCATGTCTCTGAGACCCAGGAGCTCAGGAGCCCACACATACCTGCTGGACCTTAGACACACAGTAACTCAACTGCCAACATGTGGCAGACTCAGATTTTGGCAAGGTCACCCAGGCTGGAAGAACGGTCTGTCTGTTCTCCTGGAAGGGGTCTACAGCATGCTGACATCTGTCAGCATCTGCACGTACGCAGAGCATCGAAGGTCAGGCTCCTTTGTCCTGAGCGGGGCATGAGGACTCCACATTTGAGGAGGTCCATATCCCTCCATGCAGAGGTAACACCCCCTCACACCAGCCCGTCTTGCCAGCTGCCTCTTCTGCTCCCACTTCCCCTGGGGCCTCCAAGCAGCCTGGCCAGTCTGCAAGCGGGACGTCCCCAGGGCCAACCTGGGATTTTGTTAAATGCCCCGGAGAAAGTGCCAGGTTGTGGTCTTGGACAGAGCCCTGGAATTGCTGCCCTTCCCCTGCTGGAGGTAGGTGCGGGTCTGGCCTCTGCAGATGGGCTCTCCTCAGGGTCTCGGCCCATAAGATACCAGGCTGTGCTCTTCGGCCTACCCACCTCGGAGACTGCACCTGGGGCACCGTCCCTAACTTCAGAAGGTTGTCCGTCACAGAGTTCCCGTTCTCATGGCACCATGAGCAGGGCCACTCCGCTGTGAAACCAAAGATGCCAGGGCAGAAGAGGAGTTGACGCACGGAGGACTCAGTGGGTTCTGCAGCAGCAGAGGAGCTCTCACACCCCGGGGCGTCTGGGTGGCTCAGTCGGTTGACGGCTCTACTCTTGGTTTCAACTCAGGTGGATCTCAGGGTCGTGAGATTGCACCCCGCATCCAGCTCCCCACTCGGCGGGGAGTCTGCTTCCCCTCTCCCTCTGTCTGCCCCTCCCCCTGCCAAAACAAATAAATCTTTACAAATAAAAAATAAAGGAAACGTCACACCCAGACAGGCGCTCACAAAACTCTCAGTGCACTCAGTGCACCCCACGGGGATATCACCAACTCAACTAGCCCTTGGAGGAATGGGTCCATTGGCAAGGAGGCCTGGGTCTTGGATGGGGCCAGGCTAGGTCGATGACCTCGGACAGCCAGCCTGGGCTGGACTCGGGGAACGGCGAAATTCACTGACCACCTCAGCTCGCTACTTCTGAAAACCCTTGATGTGACAAACCGGTCCTGTCAAAGTGACTGTTGGTCTTCCTGGTGACCCTGACAGCGGGACTGTGTGAGGTACACCCGGACCACTCACCCCTCCTCCCAGTGTAGGCAGGCGCAGAGCTGCAATCCTGTTGGAGCATAGTGGATGAGGCCCTGCCAAGAGGCTCGAGAACTTTCTCTGATGAAGAGGGTGCCTGTGGCCAAACTCTTAAGAAGCTTCTGGGGACAGGACGGTATTCAGAGTCCTGCCTGGGCAGAAGCCCAGGAGACAAGTGCTGCAGGAAGAGGTGAGCAGGCTTGGTGCAGCCCCAGGCCAGGGAGATCAAGCTGGGCTGAGTGGGCCACACCAGGACGGACCCCTGTATGCAGCCCTCAAATGCTGACACACGGGTAAGTCTCGCTCATGGGGAGCTCACACTCGGCAGGAAGCCCAGCATATACACGGTTGCACCCAGGGCCAGCCTGGACTCCCTGTGCGGCCTGAGAGTCTTTCAGAGCTGGGCCTAGAGACAGCAGCTGTAGCCACCCACCCCCTAGCCCTCCACCAACGGGCCTCTCACCTCCAGTTTCCCTCTGCCTCCCGGCTCTCCGCGCTGAGGGTCCCCAGCTGAATGTCCCCTCTTCTCCTTCAACTTCCACCTAGCAATCCTGGCAGAAAGCCCACCTGAGCCCACTCCCCCCCGTCACGCTCATCACGCTCAACTCCAAGCCCACTCCTCCCCCAACACCCACTCCACCCATGGGGACCTGATCACTGCCCCATGACTCTGAGGATGGTGCACCCTAATGTCTCTGTCTGCCCAGGCCAAGACAGGGGACCACGCAAAGAGTGAACGTGTGACCAGCCGAGTCGGGATTAACCCTCCAGGGCCTATCATCCCCCACAGTGAGGAGCAATGGTCCCTAAGGCCATCATGTGGGATCTATGCTGAGAGTGAGCTGACGTGGACAGCAGGACCGTGGTCACACTGGGAGTGAAGCACATTCATGTATAAGCACACAGTATGGACACACACAAGCACATAGGTAACCCTACACTCTCAGGTAAGGGTCTCCTCGTCACTCACACTCAGCCCGATGGCACACTCCTAGAACATGGGGGTGTAATGGGACTGGGGCTGAGTCTGTGTGCTGCACCCTAGCTCTGCTATTCCACTCTGGTCATCTCCCTGACCTGACATCTGAAAGAGGGGGTGACTGGTGCTGTAGAGGCTTGTGCCATGAGGGATGAGGACCACATGGGGCTTTGGCGCCCACATCCAACCAGCAGGCAATAGCTGCATCCAGGGGTCCTCCCAACCTCATTTCCACCCCAAGCCATGACCAGGCAACAGACCAGCAAAGTCCACAGGGAGAGAAAGGGGTGAAACCAGCCCTCGTGCCCATTCACTGGGATAGATTCTCTTGTCCCTAGGGGCCCAGGAAGACTCTGCTCCTGCCCTTTGCTTGGCCCTACCTTGGAGTGAACCGCCCCAGGTCCTGCACTCTGGGCCATTTATGGAGAAAGCATCTAGGGTGTGCCAGGCCTGCCTCACCGTGCTGACCAGGACACCTGTAGCCACATCTCACCATGACTGCTCTCCTCTGGGCCAAAGGGAACCCACAGATTTTGAGCCCCCATCTCATTTTCAGATGGAGAAACTAAGGTCCAAAAGGGCAGAGAAGACTGGGTAATTCAGTGGCTGGCCAGGAGGATCCAAATCTCGGGCCACTGCAGAGTTTGCTTTCCTTACCACCTGTGGCAGCCTACCCCAGCATAACCCAAGCCCAAAAGGGGCCACAGCACCCAGCAGGCTGCTCTGAGGCAGGTGCTGCTCTCGGTCCTCAGTGATGCCCATGAATGGGTGTTTTCATTCCTCCTCAAGAGGGGCCAGGCATGCAGAGCCGGTGGTAGCCAGACTCCCACCCATGCGGCCAGATCAACAACCTCCTCTGCACCCAGTGCACCCTGTGTGCTGAGCTCCTTTGTGTCATTGCGTGTGTGTCTGAGAAAGCGTGTGTGTGTGTGAGCTTCTGTGTAACACAGCAGGGGAATATCATGTTACCAGTCTCTGGCAGCATGTGCCCTGTGGGTGCCCCAAGTCTGCACACCCACGGGGGAACGTAAGGGTGACCCTAGGTCCTATCTCTTTTCTCCTTTAAATAGCATATATTAAGGTCAGTGAACAGACTGGCGTCAGAAACGTCTCTACTCCGGAGACCGAGATGGCATGGCCTGCAGCCAGCTCATAGCTGGCCAAAGGTTAAGGCACGCCCTATCGTCCTGTCCTATCGTCCTATCGAGGCAGGCCCTCCTGTGTCTGACCTGCAGCTGGAAACAGACACATTCCTGGAAGCTCCAGCCACTCTTGCAGGGAGTCTAAGGGAGCCCCAGCTGATTCACCACTGACCTCTGACCTCCCAGGTTAACCCTTCCTAAACCAGACCCTTGCCCCAGCCACGCTGTCTTGGATATGACAGCTATCTGGGGCTCATGCCGCAGGCCTGTGTGTCTATGGATGTGTTTGCACGGGTGCTGGTGGTGTCTTTCATCTTGGCTGTGGTGTAAGTGAACACATACACTGTCTGCACGTTTGTGGCCAAGCTGTCGGCATCTCTGCACGCCCCTGTCCTGTGTGTGCAGCTCTGAGAATGGACACGTCTGTTGCTGGCTTTGGGTGCTTGCCTGAGCACACGGGTGTGAGCACATGGGTGTGTCCGCTGTGCCCACCCCTGTGTGATCTGTCCCTGCATGCCTTCCTGTGTCTGGCGTGTCTGGGCCCGCTCTCCCACCCTGATGAGCTCAGGAAGGCTAAGGCTGAGGGAGCTGGCCCATACTGCGTTCCTTCTGCGTCTCCCAGCCTCACCTCTGGATCCCTCTTCCTGGGGTTCCACATCTGGTGCTCAATAAGTGATTGATTGGTAAAGGAATGGATGAAAAGGGGCTCTACGGGGCACAGTCTGGAGATAGGCAGGCACTCCAAGATGGGAGGGAGGCTTCTGGCAGAAGCGCCAGTTGTGGACGGGGTCGGATAGCTCCAGGAGAGGCGGTCAAGGCTGGCCGAGCCTGGGCTGGGGGCAGCAGGGTCTGCGGGCCGCCCCCGCGCTCCCCGGGGACGTCTCGGGTCACCGTCTGCACCGCCCAGGCCGCGCCGCCCCGCGGGTTATTTATGACCCCCTCCTCCTCCCTGGCGGCGGCGGCAGCGGCGGCGGCGGCGGCTCCGGCCCGGCCCAGCGGCAGAGGGCCCCCAGCGGGGGGACCTCGAGCAGCGATGGCGCCGCCACGGCCGTGAGGGAGGCAGGGGCGGGGCCTCTGAGGGCCGGAGGAGGGGCTTTGGCCACCGATCCCACCTGTGTACCCCAAGTTGTGCCAAACCTGAACTCCAGGCGGGGGGGAGATTCTAGAGCCAAAATTCTGTCCTTCTGACCTCTGGCTCCAGTCAGAAGCGCAGAGGAGCGCACAGGCTACCAGGCGCCAAACCAAGACACGTGGACAGGAGGGAGAAAGTGAGCAGATCCTTGTGGAAGGGGTATAATGTCTAGGGGTAAGGATGACTGATCCCTGTGGGAAAGTGGCTCTGATCCCATGGACAGAGAGGCCTATTTCCCATGAAGAGGGAGAAGCAGGTAGGGGTGGGGGTAGGGTGAACTGATTAGCCTAAGCCCTGGAAGGGGGTCTCCTGAGAGTCAGGGCGTAGCCCTTGGAGGAGAAGGGGTCCTGCAGGGAGCTTTGAACCCAGTCCTGGTCTTTTCAGGAAGCCGCCTTGGTCCTCCAGAGAGAGGTGGAGCTAGATAGCAATATGGAGGTTAGGCTGGGTGACCTAGGTTAGTTTAGCGCCTGTACCTTGCCAGCTGGACCCAACTTCCGAAGGCCAGAGTTGTGGCCCTCTTGCCCCTCCTTCACCACTGTCGGCCTATTCAGGATGAAAGAGGCCAGGGGTGCGTCGGGGTGGTCCTGCAGAAGGGAAGGGAGGCCCCCTCCACAGGCTACATGGTACCTTCTCAGATCTAGAGATGAGCTTCACTAGCCTTTCCTCCCCGAACCTCAGTTTAAAGGTCAGGGGTGAGGAGGCCTAAGGGTCGGTGAACAGGTGCAGGCAAACATGGGAAGAACTGAGTGGAGGGGACCGTCTTTTGAAAGCAGTGTCAGGGCTGTTGCCAGAGAGTTGGCCTCCCGCTGAGCCCTGATAACCTTCCACACTGTGCCACGACCACAGATTAGCATGATGGCTCCTCCGCGGGCCTTGGCTCTTGGGCAGGAACAGCCTCCTGCATCCATTAGACACGGGGGCAGCACACCTGAGAGCAAGACACGAGCCACCGATGGTGAGTGTGCACCTAGGGTCAGGCATGTGCAGCTGTCCAGTTCGCACATAGGGCGATTGGGCTGAGGGTGGCAAACTAAACAGGATCACTCACCTTCACACCCACACTCACACCTGGCCCCTGAAATCCCAGCTGTGCAGATGTCCAAAAGCAGGTGTACAAAGAGGACAGCAGAAGGGGGATGCAGAGGTTTGGGTGCCTAGGTTCCCAGATGCGTTTCTGGTCTCAGCCCAGACCTTGCTCCCCAAGTCAGTCTTGGGGCTGGCTGGCGCCTCAGCTGTGGACGGTTTTGGCAGTGTGCATCAGCAGGGGAGAGCAGAGCAGTAGCCAGTGGTCAGGCTCACACCCAGCTTGCGCTGGTGCCTGGGAGGAGATGGGTGATGGTGCTGTGTTCCCTCACTTCCATCCCTCCCTTGCGCAAGGTGCGCATGCAAGCACACCTGCGGTCCCGCTCAGCCCCCAGACCCTGGCCAGAGAGACGCCCACACGAATGCCCTGCCAAATACATCTCAGAGGGGTGGGGGTGGGGGTCTAGGCGCTGGGACAGGATCTGAGACTACTTTCTAGCCTGTTCAGAATAACACATCAGAGAAAGACAAACCTGTCCCATCCACTATTAGCAGGTCTCTGTTTCTCCTCCTAATGCTTCTGCTGCAAGGCTGACATGCTGGCATGCAGGGAGATGGGGTCTGAACACCAGGGACAAGCCATCCTCATTCCAGGGCTGGGCCAAGGCTGACCTGCTTCCTCAAAGCACCAAAGTGGACATGGATGTAGAGGGTTCCTCTTCCCCAGACTGGCTCATACTAGGGAACAGAAATGTACTCAAGTGTGCAATCTCACATTCATCGGCCCCTCTTCCTCCGCACATCCTCCATCCCTCACCCAGAGCAGGTCTAGCCCACCTTCCTGCCCACAGCACGGCTCAGATGGTGTTTGTCCTGGTGTCAGAGAGCCTGGATTTAAAACAGCTGTCGGCGTCAGGAGAGTTACTTAACCTCTCTGGGTCTCACCTTCCTCATCTATAAAATGAGAACAATGAAGAAACTCATATCGAGGTGATCAAGTGAACTAAGGCATGTAAAGTGCGGAGAAAGGCGGCAATAATCGACAGAAGGGCTGTCGTTGTCATTCACAGAACAGGAAACCTCCCCAACACATTGGCCCAGGCCACAACCACAAACCCACGGCCTCACACCCTGCAGACGCAGACGAGACCACCCACGCCCGACACTGGCGCCCACCACCCACCGCCGCTGTGAAAACACTCCTACCCAGAACCGCCAGGCAAACGGGCCGCTCCTAATCACACATCCCTCCTCGGTAAGGAGCCCACTCCGGGTCCTGGGCCCGCCCCCTCCCCACGTGTAGTCCGGGACTCCAGCTGCGCCCAGTGACTCCCTCAACAATGGCGCGGTCCATGCGCGCAGCTTCTCGCTAGCATACGCCCCTTCCCACACACTCGCCCACTAGGAAATAGGGCAGGGGTGCAGCCCTGTCCCGCCGCCCCCGCCGCCAGCCGTGTGAGCCCAGTCGGCCGTCACGCACCCCCTGCTGGAGCCCGCGCCCGCCCGCCCGCCGCGCCGGGGCCGTTTAAATGGGCCAAGTTGTGGCGGCGGCGGCGGCGGAGGCGGCGGCGGCGGGAGTCTCCCAAGTCCCTGNCCCTGCTGGGCCCTGCTGGCGGACCAGCGAGCAGGGCGCGGGGCCGCCCCAGGGGGCGCGGGCGCAGGTGGCCCGGCGCCCTGTAGAGCCCTGGGGTCCGGAGCTGCGGCGCTCGGCAGGTCGATAGGGGATCGATAGTAGCTCCCGCAGCACTATGTCTCGGGTAGTCAAGGCCCCGCCAGCCGGCCGAGAAGCGGTCCGAGGTGGCCCGGCGGGCGGCGCGGTTGCAGGTGCCAGGGCGCAGTAGCGGGTAGGGCGGGCGCGCGGCCGGGAGACTCCTGGGCCCCCAGCCCTCGAGACCCAACTCCAGGCCAGGCCCGAACAAGTTGCGCCGGCGGCGGAGAGCCAGGCTACAGGGCCACTGGCCCGCCATGCCGGCGGTCAAGAAGGAGCTCCCAGGCCGCGAAGACCTGGCCCTGGCTCTGGCCACCTTCCATCCGACCCTGGCCGCACTACCACTGCCGCCGCTCCCAGGCTACCTGACACCACTGCCAGCTGCGGCCGCCCTTCCCCCGGCCGCCTCGCTGCCCGCCGCGACCGCCGGCTACGAGGCTCTGTTGGCTCCACCACTCCGCTCCCCGCGCGCCTACCTGAGCCTGCACGAGGCCTCGCCGCACCTCCACCTGCCCCGGGACCCTCTGGCCCTCGAGCGCTTTTCGGCCCCTGCGGCCGCAGCACCGGATTTCCAGCCGCTGCTGGACAACGGCGAGCCGTGCATCGAGGTGGAGTGCGGCGCTAACCGCGCGCTGCTCTACGTGCGCAAACTCTGCCAGGGCAGCAAGGGTCCGTCCATCCGCCACCGCGGGGAGTGGCTCACACCCAACGAGTTCCAGTTCGTCAGCGGCCGAGAGACGGCCAAGGACTGGAAGCGCAGCATCCGCCACAAAGGTGCGGCCGCGGTGGGGGCGCAGGCCGCTACGGTCCCTCCCCTCGGCTCCCCTCGGACCCCTGGGTCCGGACCCCCTCATTCTGCCACCTGGGAGACTCCATCTCCGCCCAGAGAGGGCGCTGCGACTCTGGGCTTGCCGCAGGGACACCCCCCCCTCCCCGCCCCCAACACGGTCGCCTTGGTGGACCCGAGCAGAGCGCCCTCGACCTCCACGGTCACCCCAGCTTGAGCCGCTGTGCTCTGGGCTCCCAGCCGCACACGAGCCGGCCCCTCCTCCCACTCGGAAGGTCTTTGCGGGATTCCTGGGCTTTGTGGCCCAGGGGAAGTTTACGGGATCTAGGGAGACTGCCGGAGGCCGGCTGGGCGGGACACAACTTCCCTCCGGGGTCGGGGAGCCATCAGGTTCTAGCGGGAGTAGAGGGGCACACAGGCGGCCGGGGTGCGGGTGCGAGCTGCTGGAGGGAAGAGGAAGGTGTAGGGGTGTCGCAGGCAGGTGGGGGCCGCGGGGGCACGCGTCGGGGCGGGGGCGCGCGCGGAGCTGGAACGGAGGCGGGGCTGGGAGCAGCCTGCTGGGAGCATTCAGGAGTCTGGCTCAGAGGGAGCGTTGTGCCGGCGCCCGAGCAGGCAAGCGGGGGAAGCGCAGTGAGCGCTAGAGACGGGGGTAGGGGTAGGGGGTCGTTAGAAAGTTAGGGACCCCGTCGCGCTGGGCTTTGGGGTGCGCGGCTCTGCTGTGGCCGCCCTCTTCCCGCTGCGGGCTCAGGCACAGCCCCGGTCCCCAAGGCGCCGCTCACCTGCGCGCAGCCTCGACCTTCCTGGGCCCAGTTCCCAGTTCCCCCGGACCCTCTTGGAGAGGGTAGAGCGCGGGAGGAGGGACACAGGGGGCGGGGAGGAGGCCGCCCTTGGTGAGGGGAGGGCGCTTGCCCGGATCTTGAGTTTCTGTGCTCTGCAGATCCCCACGGCGTCCGTGAGGGTGGGGTGGGCGGCAGGGCCAGGTAGCGGGTTCGGAAGGTGGATGTTATTACACGTGCCAGGAGGGGGAACCGGCCTTGCAGCTTACTGCGCCCTGAAAACGGGCCCGAGTGCGCCGGCTCTACCTGTGCCCCAGCCCTGCTCTCTCACCGGTCCTGCCTCGGCTCTCCTCACAGGAAAAAGTCTGAAGACGCTTATGTCCAAGGGGATCCTGCAGGTGCACCCTCCGATCTGCGACTGTCCGGGCTGTCGAATATCCTCCCCAGTGGTGAGATGTGGGAGAAAAATTGGGGCTTTGGGGGTCTTCCTTCTCCCCCGTGGAGCTTGTGTCTGTTCTCTAGGATCCAGAGCCCTAACCTCAACCCTGCCGGTGTGCAGGAGTGAGCCCCCCAAGGGCAAATAGGGCAGATTTTGCTTTGGGTGGGAATCCTGGGGGAGCCCTCTCCTCTTTGGATGCAGGGCCTGATCATTGCCTGTCTTGGAGCCTCTCCTTGGGAGCCTTGGAGCTGCTTCGCCTGAGGTCCTGAGGACAGCCTAGGCTGTAAAGGTCTCCTCCCTGGACTGTGCCATCCCACTGCAGCCTGGGGACCCTTCCCTGTCACAGGTCTGGGGCGGGGAGGGGGGCTGTGACTGTGTCAGCTGGCCCGGCTTGGGAGAGGGGCTGGTCCTAAGGTAACACTTTTTCTGGGATGTGGCAGTGTTGGCTGGCCTGGATGTGCATTCTGGGGTGGTCACAGCTTGGATGTGAGTAACATGTGTCTCTGGGATGTCAGGAGCTAGAACCCTGCTGGGCAAGGCCCTGGATGTCCAGGAGAGTCTGAGGATACAACCCAGTTGCGGGCAGAATCTGAGCAGTGTGGGCCTGTGGTGTCAAGAACTGGAGTTGGAGGCTGACATGGGACCCCCCCCAACCCAGTGTAGTCATACCTTGATCCCCTCTTTGGCCTAGGGGAGCAGCAGAGATTGGGGTGCTGCGCCTTTCCCCGAAGCACTGCCCTCCACACCGTATGTCCTCCAGGCAGCAGTAGTTGGAGGACTGATCTGAAGAAGAAATTGCATCTTGAGAGAAACCGATTTTGAGCTGCTAGGGGAGAGCCGATTAGGGCCCTGGCTCCTGGGGGTGGTTGGGATTGTGCTGCTAGCACCCTCACACAGGAGGGGGTGAGAGAGGACCCCAGACACCCACCTTCAGCTTCTTTACTTTGGACTGGAAGTAGGAAGGAAGAAGGGATGTTTTGGTTTCCTCGTGGACCCTGGAGGTGGGTAACCTGGGGAGGCTGGGAAGCCACAGACACACCTGTGAAGACAGACACCAGATCAGACACACAAGTTGGACAGGGGAAGGGGGATACAGCCATGCCTCACCTGTGCACCCACCCCACACACCTGTCTGCCATGGGCTCGTTGTCAGAGTATGTGTGCATAGCCAGCCCTCCTCCCACCCGCTCCCACAGTACCTGCCTGGAGCAAGAAGCTGAGCTCCCTCTCTACTTAACGCACCCTTTCAAGCAGCTAGTACTGGAGAAGAGTCTTTTGGGCACCCTCAAGGCTAGCCTGGGTTTTCTGTTCAGGTTGGAGGGGCCCAGCCTCTCTCGACCCATCATTCCAGAGGTCTCTCACAGGAGTGTGAGGGTACAGGTGGTCTGAGCCCAGTACCAATTTCCCCAGGACATTGCTTGGATTCGGTAGGGGTGAAGAGGTCAAGCAGGGATGAGGTCACAGCCTTGGACTGCCACCTGTCTGGGGGTCCCAAGTCCCTGCCCTACATGAGCGATGCCTCAGACCTGGGCCTGCCTCTCCTGAACCTAGTCCCTCCCAGGCCCGTCCCTGTACCCCTTCCTTAGGAAGGAGCTCCATAGACCCCCTTGTCTTTCCAGCCCCCACTTTTGTCACATAGAGATGGTCTTTCTCCATCCCCCACAGCCAGGCCCAAAGGTACGTACACACCTCACAGTCACAGATGCCCAGGAGCCCAGTGTGGGCAGGCGTGTGGTGCAGGGACCACGCAGCCAGGCAAGCTGGCCTTCCCGTACCCGTCCTTGCATTCTGAGGAGCCAGAGCCTGACTAGCAGCAGAGCTCGTCACAGAGCTTTCAAATCTGTGTGCTGCTGAGCAGGGGTGAGTGGCTGAGGTCTTGGGCGTGCGTGGGAGGAAAGTATGCTCCCTGTCCTTGGTCGGGGTCAGGGCTGCCCATTCTGGTCCCTCTTCCTCAGCTCCCCTCCCACAGAAGCACCTGCAAGAGCCACCCCAGGCCAGCATACCTTGTCTGGCCTCGACCCAAGTGGCAGTCTTACTGCTCTTCTTTTCCTCTCCTCCTCGTCGTCCTACAGATGAGAAGCAGAGGGAAGTGCATTTCCTTTTCTTCTTGAGAGAATAGTTTAATTAAAGCAGAAAGGCAGGAGAGGAGGTCCTGGTGCTTGGGCCACAGGCTAGAGAAGGGCAGAGCTGAGTGGGACTTCCCAGCAGTGCACACTTCAGACAGGCCAGGGGTTGTTGAAAACACTCCCCTTGGAGCCCACTAGCTGGCACAGAGAGGCACGGGGACCAGGCCGCCACACCTGCAGCCTCACCCACTCCGTGCTGTTGCCGTTAGAGCACAGGGCCAAGGCCAGTGTCTCAGAAGGGTCCACAAAGCAGGCCATTTCATGTTTCAGGTCTACCCTCAGACTCCATTGCCTCACCCCGCCTCACCCGGCCCCAGTGCTGTCCAGTGTATCTTACTGAGTGTGTCGCAGGGAGGAACACGGAGGGTGTCCCAAGTGGATTCAAACGGGCAAGTGTGGGGGGACTGTGGCTCGTAGAGTCTGGCGGGGGGAACTGGGGAAGGGGGTAATTGTGGCCCCCAGACCCAGCGAGGGGAGAAGACTAGACCCCCCAGCCCTATTGGGACCACTGCCCAAATCTGGGTCTGAAGGGAAGGACCCTTGTTCTGGAGGCAGGACCGTGGTGGCTGCATAGCTGTCCTTTACTTCCAGGATGACACCGGTCCAGGGTGAGACAAGACCTCCTTCACACTTTCCTCCTCAAGCTCGAGGGTGTGGAGGCATTGTCCTGGCAACAGGAAAGAGGGTGTCCGAGGGTCCCCAGGTGACTGAAAAGATGAGAGAGAATTAGAGAACCCTAAGGTCCCTGCCACCTCCCTGAAACAGCAACCACTTGTTAAATAAGAAAAAGGCCCTGCCCACCAGAAAAGAATCAATCACTTTTCTTCTTCCACTGGGGCAGCAAGACCTAAAGACACTGGAGGGAGCCATGGCGTATAGTGACTGGTGTGTGTCTGTGCGCACGGACAAGCTCAGTGTGGAGTGCCCTCTGTGTCTGTGCACAGGACATGCCTCCCAGCACACAACGCACACATGAGCTCACAACATGGGTGTAGGGAGCGGGGAAGTAGGTATTGTGGAAGAAACAGAATCTCTGTTTCTGACCCAGAGGGTAGGCTCACTCTGGGCCCATGGGACAAAGGGTCTAGGCTGGTAAGGGCTCCCCACCAAGTGACCTGTGCACCCCAGGCCTGCAGTTTACAAGGGGTCAGCAGGATCAGGCCCCAGACTCAGGCTTCGAACCACCCCTGAACTGGACTGTGCGTGGCACTAGCAGACTAGCAAAAGGACCTGGCATTGATTGGGGTTCACACAGGAGCTGTGTGGAATTGTCCGACAGACACAAGCACACAGAGGTAACTGCACGTTGAACACGTGGCAGAATGCACATGAGCTCTGTTGTGCCCACATGGCCCCTTGGGGCTCCCTGGAGCCAGGAAAGCTGGGGTCTGCCTCCAGGTGGGCATCCCCACGCTCAGGCTGATAGCCTGGGGAGGGAGTTAGGCTGGAGTGCGGAGTCTGGACAAGGCAGTGTGGCAAGCAGCCTGGCCAGGGCCTACAGCCCTTCACTCCAACCCCTTCCAGGGTGGCAGACCAAGGCCCCATCTCTCTGCTCTTGTCTTCACCTCCGGCCACTGGGACTCATGTGGACCATTGGGCCTGTCCTGCAGGCTGGAAGCCCTGTAGCAGGGCCAGTGATGGTGCCTGTTTGATGTTGGCAGCTGCTCTGAGGGCTCCTGTCACCGGCACCCTGCCTGAGGGTTGGGCCTGGAGTGCAAGACTCCCAGGAGCCTGAGGGTCCTGGCCCAGCCTAACGTTCCTCTCTTCCCTCCCTGCCCAGAACCGGGGGCGGCTGGCAGACAAGAGGACAGTTGCCCTTCCCACTGCACGGGTCCTAAAGAAGGAGCTGACCCCCAGCTTCTCGCCCAGTGATGGCGACAGCGATGGGAGTGGCCCAGCCTGTGGGCTGCGGCCGGGCTTGAAACAGGAGGACACCCCACATGTCCGTATCATGAAGAGAAGGTACTTTTACTGGGGACCAGGGTGGGGAGGGTGCACGGGCTCTGGTCAGCACATCAAGACTGGTGTCTCCAGGCAGCTGAGGGCTGGGCCAGGCCACTGTGAGGGCCCTTTGCCCTGGGGACAGGGCCCAAGCTTCGCTTGTCATGTCTTGGTATCTGCCGAAGCTGGAACAGCCTGAACTCCTGATGTCACAAGACCATAGTGAGAACCTACCCCGCCCCCATTTGGAGGGAGAGGATTGGCGTGGGTCCATGTGGGGAAGGAAGGAGGCTCTAGGAAGAGGACAGTCAGGGAGACCCGGGAAGGGAGGGCCTGGCACCACCACAGCCAGGCAGAAAGAAAGGAGCTGAGCAGACCCCCCGGGAGCAGCTCCCTCCCTGGCAGCAGCCCCTAAAACACCAGTGCTCATTCTCCTTGGCAGGCAGCAGGTCTCCTGGCTCCCCAGTGTCCCTTCCAGGCTTGGGGCCACTCTTCCTGACTTCCCACCGTCTCCTCTCTTGGCAGAGACACCTCCCTGTCTCCACTCACCTCTTCATCCCTCCATCTGTCTGTCGTCTGTCCATTCATTTGTCTGCCCATCCAGCACGTTACTCACCCCCAGAGTTTCTAGGCCTTTTCTCTTCCCACCTAGTCTTTCAACATGTTCCAGTTTCTCCTACCCCAAAATAACCCTCCCAAACCCCCAACACCCCCACTTCCCAGCCCTCATACCCACGCTTGCTAAGGTGACACACCCACACAGGCTTCCAACTGCCAGCCCTCAGCCTGAGGGTCTTCCTGGGAACACTGCTGTGGGTGAGGGGACAGGCACAGGGCAGCGCTGTTTCCTCACTTGACCTCTGGCATCCCTCCTAGCTGCAGTGTGTGGTGGTCGCTTTCAGGAGGCAGACTGGTAGCAGCTGGGACCCAGGAAGCTGCACCCACCTGGGCTGACGCTGGACTGACCCTGGACCATGGGTGCCAGTAGCGGTCATGGCGTTTGCTCCCTGACCTGTTCCAGCCTGGCTGGCGCAGCTCGAGCAACAAGGGGTTTGGTTCAGTTGCACGCTCTTGGGCAGAAGAGGCTGCAGCCCCCACCCCAACACCACGTGGCCGCTCTTCTGGGTTCACTGCAACAAGGAGAAATACGGCAGCCTCCATTCTGTCCTTCCCAATTCTTCTGCCTGGTGAGACCAGGAGTGGGCTCCTGCCCCACAGGTCTATCCTGGTGGCAGCCACTGGCTGGTTGAGCTGGAACCAGAAAGCACTGGAGGAAAATCTGAGCCAGCCCAGTTCCCTTGGGGCCAGCGCTCTGGGGCAGATGAGGGCTATGCCATACACATGCCCTGCTGTTCAGGTACCAGACCCTGGAGGCCACTTTGACCCTCTGTTTCTCTCCTTGCAGAGTCCACACCCACTGGGACGTGAACATCTCCTTCCGAGAGACGTCCTGCAGGTAAGGTCCAGGCCTGGGCCAGGGTTGTCCCCACACGCCGTGCGCGGGCCGGATGGAGCCTTGTTACTCCATTTCCCCTGGGTCTGCTTCTGGATCTCTCCAGCCTCCCTCCCTTCCTCCGCTCCTTATTCTGTGGTCTGTCCGTTTGTGCCCAGGCCCTGACAGCACCGATGGTGCAGCTTCTGGGCAGCCCAACCCTAGAGCCAGAGTACGCGCCTCCTCCCACATGGGACTGGCCATTTGAGTCGATCTGCCCAAAGACGAGGCCGTGACCTCTCCCTCCCACCCTCCCAAAGACCCACCAGGAGATGAGAATGGCGATGTGTGCATGGGGCCTCATAGGGTGCAGAGGCGTTCACTACAGAAAGAGGACGTCTGCAAAGATATGGAAGAACAAGGGAGGGGGATGTGGGGGTGTGGGGGGGCTGGCAAGTCTGGCCCACCTGAATTCTAAAGGACTCTGGATGCCGAGCCTGTAGGACAGGGTGCCCCAGGCAGTGAGGCGTCACCGGAAGTTCTTGAGCAGAGGGGTGACAGAGCGCGTGTTTTGATGGGAACCTTCTGAATCCCTGCCCAGGAGATTGGAGGTTTGCTCCAGTCTGCAGTGGTTCAGGCTGTGGAAGCATGATGGAGGACAGGGGGGCTGTGAACCCAAGACATAGCAAGGAGACAAAAATGAGGGGACCTGATGAGAAGGTGGGGGGGCATTGGGGAGACCCAAGTTCTAGATTCCAGATGAGCAAAGGATGGTCAGTCTGTGGATGGAGCCCAGGCTGTGGTTTCTGGTCAGTGGCGTCAAGTCTTACCACAGGGCTTCCAGGGAGGGCACAGGAAGGGCCCGGCCAGGGAGGCATTGGGTACCCAGCACAGGCCCACCTTTCCCAGCCAAAGCTGAGGGGCCAGCCCCCCAAGGTGGGAGCTTGTCCTCCCCACTCCCAGCCTGGCTCTGTGCCATATGTATTATTATTTACATCTCTGAGAATATCTGGGTCCTAGAGCCGAACTACAATGAAAACATCTTTAAACTTATTTCCACCTCATTTTGAAGTTGCCTGCTCAACTGATCATTTTTATGAACCGTTATGAACATTGATGACATTTTATGAGCCTTTTGCTTGGGAAGCTACAGGACGAATTTGTCAGCGAAGCTTATGGCAAACCCAAGGGAGGCTCCTCCACTCCTGGAATGACTCCTCCTACCTCTGTCGCCCCCTCCTTACCCCCCACCCTGTAAAGTGAGAGAAGGTCCCAGGTGTCCAGACAGAGGGTGCCCCTGATAGGGGGCCAAGTCCAAGTGCATGGGGGCGCCTTCAGTCCTGCACAGGCCTCGGGGTGGCTGAGGTGATTTCTGAGTTTTACCAGAGGGGAGGCTGCAGTTTGGGGGCATCGTAGTATGGCCGCGAGGACTTACAGCCTATCAGTGCCCCCGCCCCCCGATGTGGCACCTCGGCGTCTGGGCACGGAGGGCTGCAGCAGGCAGACAGCCTGGCTTGTCTCTTCCTGGCTCCTTTCGGCCCTGTCCATCTGTCCTTCATCTCTGGTCTCCTGTCTGTTCTTTAGGCTCTGTCCGTTTGTCTCTCTGCTCTTCCCATCCTTTCTGTCTCTGCACCCATCCATTCAGTAGTGCCAATCTGTTCATCTTCCATCATCTCTCACTATTTGTCCCTCTCCCTCCATCCGTTGGTCTTCATCTGTCCGTCCGTCCCTCTGTCCATGAGTTCCATCCATTGGCCCACTTGCCTGCTTGGAGCTCCTGCTTCACTGCCCATGCATCCCAGACAGCTGGCGGGAGATGTGGCTCCTGCCCTCCTGAGGCCCCTGAGTGGCCAGGATGTGGGCAAACACTGGACAGTGTGACGGTCGGCTGAGGGAGCCTGGGGGAGCCCAGGGTGCCCCTCGGGGGGAGCTGGGGTCGGAGGGGCCAGACCCTTCTCCCTTAGCCTCCTGGCACACACCGTCCTCCGTGCAGCCCCTTCTGTCACTCAGGCTCTCCCCCTCTCCTCCTGGGACACAGCCCTACCCCACGGTGCCCTCGTGGGCTTGGTCGCTCGTGCACGTCAGGGTGCAGACAGTGTTTTCAGAGCTGCGGGAACCTCACACCTGGGATGCCAAATGCAGAGTTCTTGTGTCTTCAGCCTGGTGTTTCTTTGTAGTTCTTTATATAAAACCTGGCATAATTTGTTCCGTGAGTGACCAGAACATGTTTTCCAGAGCCGGGCCAGGCTGTCTTGGGGCCTGTGGGGTGAACCCCCAAGGCGGAGAGCAGGGATGAGGTGGGCGGTGGTGTCCTGATTCCCACCAGGCCTGGCTCCTCCCCACGGTGCCACAGCACCACCGGAGTGCCTGAATGACTGACTGGTGGGTGAGACCGCTGATGGCCTGAGTGATGGTGGGACGTGGGGAGGTAACAATCCCAGGTCCTTGTGCAGGCGCTGGACTAAGGATTCATGGGAACAGATTGAGGGGCCTTTCCTCACCCTCTCAGTCTCCGGGGAGTTGATCCACTTCCTGTAGGAATCCTGGGGACACGAGAATTGGATCCCCTCAGGGGAGAACTCAGAGGCAGCCTGCAGCCACCCCCACCCCTTCCCAGTGCTGAGGACAGCGCTTCTCTCCTCAGCAGACTCGCACTGATGGGGATGATAGAGGGATGAGAACTGCTGCCAATTAATCCCATAAAGGACTTATTCCCACCCACCTGCCCTCCTCTTTGCATGGGGGGGGGCGCCTACTCTCCTCCTGGGAGAGGGGGTGGGGGTAGGGAGAGAACCCGCATCTGGGTCTCCCAGAAGGCTCTAGAGCCCAGCCCTGGAGTCTTTGGGGCTGAAACTGATCTGCTTAGGGGCCAGCCTGGATTAGTCTGCTCCAGCCGCCCAGGCCAGGGGGGCTGGGGGCTATTTAATGAGTGTTAGGGTCGGTTCCCAGTTCACTCCGTGGAGGCCCCCTTGCAGTGGCCCAGCTGGGAGGCTACTATATTACAGGTGGGTACTGGAGGGGATGGGGTGCCCAGGGCCCTCCCTGCCCCTCCTCTCTTCTGTCTTGACTTCATGCTCCTCCGGGCTGTGTCTGTGAGGTGGCAGGTGACCCTTCTGTATGCTAAGAACACGGGAGCAGATGGGGTCGGGGGCCGTTCACACACACAGTCACGCTGACATTTTCTCACTCCAACCTTTCTCTGGGACTCCGCGGTGTAGGGTTGACCTGCTTTAGCAGAAAGAGAAATGAAGGAACCAAAGAGTTAAATACGTGTTTATTCCAGGCCCACGCGTGCCTGGTGGCTGGGGTTCTTAGCTGGGAGCCTTGGGGAGAGCAGAGTGTCGTGAGCGCCCCCGGGGGCCCAGCCTCCCCATTCATGTCGTGTGTCTGCGTGTCTGTGTGCGTGTGTAGGGCTCTTGCAGGTGTTTGTGCGAATGTACACGTGTCCCTGTGTGTGCACACCTCTCACTGGCTGCAGGACTTCGGTCTGAACCTTGGTTTCCTTATTTGAAGAAACTGAGGGTCTGTGGGTGTTTGCAAGCTCTCGCTGAAAGACAGACTTTCTTAATGAAGCCGCTGGCACGGGTCTAAGCGGCACGGGTCTAAGCGCCAGATGCGCGTGTGACAGTGTGTGTCCTCTCCGGTCACTGTTCCTCGTGAGCAGACACCCCCTTGTCGGGTGACTGTTCAGGTCACTATGGGGCGAGCGTGGCAAGACAGGAGCTGGGCTCCTGTGCTCTGCACACACCCTCCCCGGGAGCTGCGGTGGGGCCTGAGTGTAAGGCCCATGCCAGGCAGACACCCGACAGGTGCTAGTGGTACGGGGTGAGACCTGGATGGGTCACACACACTAGATGTTTCCCTTGGGGCCTGCTCTGGGGATGCCCACCTGGGTGCCGTCACAGACCACACACAGAGGGGTGCGGGAGGCATTGCACACTTACACACTGTCCTCTGGCACTACACATGCCCGCCCTCGAGCTGACTCAGGCACGTGCTGTGCCCAGGGCTGGGCACACGGCCTTGTGGGGTCTCACCTTCAATGTCTCACTTCGCTGCAGCCAGGACAGCAACCTGCCCACCCTCATATCCAGTGTCCACCGCAGCCGCCACCTCGTTATGCCCGAGCATCAGAGCCGCTGTGAATTCCAGAGAGGTGGCGTGGAGATAGGCCTGGGAGCCGCAGGTGAGGAGCTTGGCGGGGGGGGGGGGGAGCACGGCTGCCAGGGCCACTGCAGCTCAGTCTGGGGACAGCCTGCCCTGCCACCCTCCCAGCGTCTCTGCTCAGCAGCTCTGGATGCCGCCACCCCCAGCAGCCTTGGCTGGTGTCCAGGGAGGCCAACGGAGGCGGGAGGTGGCAAGGCCGGCTGTCCCCTGGGGCTCCGTGTGATGGTAATTGTGTTAATCCCGGCCAGCCGGCCAGCCGGGCAGACAGGAGGCAGAGGCAATGGCTCCACCCTGGCTGCTTCTGGGGTGGGCTTGGGGTGGTCAAGGCCACTGCCCCCCTCCCCCCCGCCCATGGGAGCAGAAGCAGGGAGGACAGGCAGGGACGTGCAGGCCTCACACGGGCTCAGAAAGGCACATCCCGAATGGCTCACTCGCAGAGAGTGCCCACCGACCCCATGCAGCCCAGGCTCCTGGAGGCAGCAGGAGCTCAGGAGGAGGGGGTAGCTGGGGGACCCAGGCCCTCCCCAGAGTAGCAGGGCAGAGGCGACTTGGCCATGAGGCTTTCCTGCAGAGAATGAGGCATAGCTGAGCTTTGACTGAAAGAGATGAGGTCAAAGGAGTTGGCGGGAGTCCCCTGCAACCCTATGGACCCAGGGCAGGGACGTTTCCAGCAGTAGCTAACCCTCTTAGAACAGCTGGGCAGGAGACGGTCGTCCCCACTGGTGCCCCCAGGCGTGCCTGTGCCTGGAAAGGCCTTTGTGGGGTGGGTGTGAGGGGGCTGCTTCTGGAGCTCTGCTGGAGGCGGCTAGCAGGCAGCTGATAAAATCTAATTGCCCCATCGATCGGGCGGAGCCACGGGAGCCCCACAGTGATTGAGATATTCTGAGCCAGCAGGCTGTCCGCCTGCTGCCCGCACACGTGGAGACCTCGCGGTACGTGGGCACAAGCGTGCATGTGTGGAAGCAGGCATGTGCGCCTCGCGCCCTGCTAGGGCTGCGTGCTTGGGGCCTTGGCATGGCCCAGGCATCCAGCTCACACTCTGGGTCTGGTGTCACCATGCCACACTCCTGTGTCCACACTCTCACTTTATGCTGAGGTGCAGGGCGGGCGTGCAAGCACGCCAGGGGTCACATGTGCTCTGCATGAAGTGTCATGTGTGTGTACTGTGTCCAGCTTCTGTGAGTTTGCTCTCTCCTTGGGGCTGTCATCCTCCATTGGCTTCCACTTGTTCCTGTCAGCCCTTGGGTGGGGACATTTGCCTGCTATCACCTCCTCTTGCTTCCCCAGGAGCCACAGGTCAGTCCTATTCTCCCAGGAATGGACCCTGGACAGGAAGGTCCATGGAGGCCTGTGAGGGGCTCAGCCCGGGTCCATGCTGGCGTCTTACGACTGTGTATATGTCTATGAGTGAACATGGCCCTTATCAGGGACTGGTGAACCCCCAGATCGCCATGGCAGACCTTACTGCAGCCATGGGACCGGGTCTCACTGTGGGCCTCCTTCTACCACCAGCAGCACCCTCCCCCAGACAGAGAGGAGTTCACACCCTACACCCCACCCCGTGCCCCCACCCGCAGGAAGGGGAGAGGGAGTTTCCACTGTGGAAAACGGGAATGGGGCTTAGGGAAGTGAGAGTGCTGGGTTATTTGCTAACCCCAAAAGGGGTGTGTGCAGGATGGGGCGTGGCAGCAGGTGTGGACCCAGCCCACATCCACCTCCAGGCCTGGCACAGCTGGCAGTTGCGGCTCTCCTACCAGCTGGGCCCTGATGCCCCAAAGCTGTTGGGGGCCAGCTTTGGCTTCCTCAAGGCACCCTCATGCTGGTCCTGCCAGGGCCCTGAGGTAGGGACCCTTCAAGCCAAGCAGTAAGGGCCTCGTCCCTCTCGGGGCAAGGCCTGGGGCTGGGCTGCGACGTGGCAGCGAGGTGGCTGAGATCAATAAGTTATTAGCACCATTCTGTCAGCTGTAAAGTGGAGATTGATCGGCCTCTCGCTGCTGCCGCACTTCCCCAGCCTGATAAAAATGACAGATTAAGGGAATAAGAGAAAGGAATTAGGCTCTGGGAATTAGGCTCTGGGAAGCCTGCCTTGCTGAGCTGTCATGGCAGGCCTGGTTCACAGAGGGGGTAGCCCTCAATCCACCCACCCAGGCAGCCTCCCAGGTTGGAGAGGGGCGAGAGCATGGGCTCTGGCCTGGAGGCCAGCCCTGTGGTGAGCCCGGGAGACCAGGACATCTGCTGAGCTGTTCCTCAAACCCCCCATCCCAGGCCTTGAGCTTAGGAAGGAAGGAGCAGGGGCTGATCTGGGGAGAGAGATGAGTATGACTGGGATGTAGGACCTCAGAGAGGCCTTCGGGAGGGGTGGGGCTACCCTGCCCCACTACTATGGCCAGGCTGTGTACAGCCGGTGAGACTGTTCGAGAGCTCAGAGCCCAGCGGGGATGTGGGCAGGTGTGTGACAGGCAAGGCCAGGATGCTGGCTCAGGCCTTCTGAAGGCAGTGACAAGTGTGGCCTAGGTGGACGTATCCAGGAACGGATGTGGCAGGTGTGCTTGACCTTGGGGGCTTCAAGGTGTCCTTGGGGGCCTGCTGCCTAGCGACTTCCCTGAGTGGATAGAGGCTAGGGTCCTCACCCCGGGGAGGAAAGGTGACTTTCAGGCTAAACCAAAGCCTTCAGTTCCTCTGCAGCAGAGTGACCATGAGGGCCTGTTAATTTGCACAGGACCCGAGTCTGGCTGCGTAGGGGAGCAGGGCACCTGTGGAGTCCTGAGTTACCACCTGAGTCTGCTACCACAAATCTCCCATCACATATACACATACCCCAAAGTCCAGGATCAGAACTGTCCCTTGACCTATCCAGACCCTGGCAAGGTGTCCTCTGGCTGAAGGTCTGGGACCCTGGGCTGGAAAAGGCTTTGACCTGGCCGGGACCCAAGGGCACCTGAGCAATGATGGTTCTGGGCAGAGCTGGGTCTGGCTGGGACTGAGGCCTGGGCTGGGTCCCTCTCTGCCCCTGGCCCTCCCGGCCTCCATCCCCTCCAAGCCCGGAGACGCATGATGGGGCTCACTCTAACCTCCCACAGGTGACCTGTTGGGCAAGAGGCTAGGCCGTTCCCCCCACATTAGCAGTGACTGCCCACTGGAGAAGAAGGCACGAAGCAAGTCACCCCAAGGTGGGAGCTCAACTTGGAGGTGGAGGGACAGGTCACAGAGAAGGGAGGGGGACAACTCAGACGCTGTGCAGGGCAGAATCAGCCCAGCAGTAGGTTCTGAGAGGGGAGGTCCTGCCTCTCCTGTGGCAGCATCTGAAGGAGAATCCCCTCACCTTATGCTCCACCCAACACAGAGACTCTGTTGCTGCCAGAACGAGGGCCCAGCATGGCCCCTGAGGACCACTACCGCCGGCTTGTGTCTGCTCTGAGCGAGGCCAGCACCTTTGAGGACCCCCAGCGTCTCTACCACCTGGGCCTCCCCAGCCACGGTATGTGCCCCTGCCCTTTGGCACCGTCCCTCACCAAGTGTCTACCCATGTGTGTAGACTCCAGGGCTCTTGCTGTCCCTGGAGGCCTCTGCTCACCCTGGAAAGAGCCCCTGGGGTCTTCGGCCGCTGACACCAAGACTGGGTTTGGATGCGGATTTGTAGGCCCCTCAGCCCCCATGAGCCCCTTGTAGGTGGGCACCGAGGGGTGACTCTCCCCCTCCCTCTGCCCAGGCAGCCACTTGTTTGGGTAGATCTGGGAGACCCCCCCCCACCTGCATGCCCCTACAGTCCACCCCCACCATCTCCCACAGACTCTGCAGCAGGGCCACCCCTCACTTGGGACATGCGAGCGCTGTCATTCCACAGATGAGGAAACTGACTCTGGGATGAGCCCCAGTGAGAGTGGAAGGTGGGGACTGAGCCAGGCCCCCCTGCCCCTCTCCAGTACATGCAGCTTCTCGTTGTCCCCTGGTCTGTATGCTGTAGTCCTTCCTACTCCAGCTGCCCTCGGGGTGGTGTGTGAGATTGTGCCGGACACCTCTCCTGGGGTCAGCCTGGGTCTCTAGAGGGAGGGGCCCAGCGGAGGGAGCAGTCAGGCTAGGACATCCATCCAGAAGGCAGGGTGCATAGCGGTTCAGATGTGGCCACCAGGACCTACTCACTGGTGCTCAGAAGCAGCCCCAGCTGAAGGCACCGTCCCTGCCCCACCCAGCTCCCCACCCTGTGCTCTGTCCATCTGTCCTTCCTGCCTCTCACGGACACACCTCGCCCACCCACCAGCCTGGCAGACCCAGCCCACGGTGCTGCCCCTAGCTTGGCTTTTCTAGCTGGAGGTGGGTGAGGAGTGCTGGGAAAGGGGGCAGGATTTCTTCTCCTTACGCAAGGCACTGTCCCCCAGGGCAGTCAGGCACCGAGAGCCTGAATAATTCACCAAATGTTAATAATTTAAAAATCTTCCTTTTTAATTGCTTTCCCTGCCCTGCCTGGGGCCCGCTCGGCTGGCCTGCGCGGGGGAGGGGGCGCCGGCCACCGGGGAGCAGCGCCGGGAGCCGGGCTGTCAGTCATGGCCCTGCGCCCCCGCCCCCGCCGCGGAGCCGACTGTAAATAACCGAGGCCGCCGGGCGGGCGCGGGGGCGAGGGGCCCCGCTGGGATCGATGCAGGCGGCCGCGCCGGCTGGGCTCTGCGGGCTGGCACCCGGCCCGGGCAGGACCCACCTCCGCTCTTCGGGTAATTAATTTATAAACAGGCGGCGGCGGCGGAGCCTGCACAAATGGGGGGCTGCGGGGGGGACTCGGAGGCCCGGCTCTGAGCAGGATGGAGGGACCCGGATGGGCAGCAGAGCGCCAGGCGCCTTGAGCGTGCACTGCGTGTGACGTGGAAGGGGGTCACCTGGGCACGGTCAGCGCTCCTCCGGGAGCAGGCCTGCGCCCTCACTGTGGGCTCTTCACACAACCCCGTCCCTGAAGGCTCCCACGGCCTTGCTGTCCACAGCGTCTCAACTCCTGTCAGTGCCGACATTCACGCACCACAGAATCGCCTGCCTTCGGAGCCGTTCCCTCCCTCCCGCTGCATTTTGGTTACTGAAATCCCCATATCCCTTTCAAATACTTACCTGCCCCCCTCCCAATACAGGTGGGCGCCTCCCAGCCCCCATTCCCAAGACCATAGAAAGCTAGTTGCGCTGTAATGATTTGAGTGTCTCTGTTCATCTTTCTGTCCCCGCGACCAACCGGCAAGGTCACTGTAAGGATGTGCTCTCATTGGCTTCTGGTCCCCTTGGTGTCCTTCGCTCACCAGGGTTGGGGTAGTGAGAAACCTGGGGTAGCCTGGCCTCTGGGTCACCACTNCCCCCCCCCCCCCCCCCAGATCTCCTGAGGGTTCGCCAGGAGGTGGCAGCAGCAGCTGTGAGGAGTCCCGGTGGCCTGGAAGTCCACCTGCCCTCATCCACGGCAGGTCAGCGTCGAAAGCAGGGCCTGGCTCAGCACCGAGAGGGCACCGTGCCTGCTGGCACCCCATCCTTCTCAGAGAGGTACTGGGGTGCCCACATCAGAAAGGCCCCCATCTTCTCCTTGCTTGTTCCTTGGATACGAAGCTGGGGTGGGCCTGTCGGGACTGAGTACCTGGTTTCTGCAGGTCACATCCACAGCCTGCACCCCCTACCTTGTCACCTGCCTTCAGTCGTGCACACTTCTCCCCCATCACAGCCACAAGCTGTCGTGGTGGTTGGTACAGAGCGTGCCAGGCATTGTGCTGGCCCTAGGTTCATGGTCTGCAGAAAAGTCCTGACACCCGCTGAGCTGGTCAGAGGCCCAGAACACTCCTGGAGTAGAATGTCTGGGAGTGACCACCCCTCTGGGCAGGGTGTTAAGGGTGACTGCCGTTTCTGTTGAGCAACCGTGGGACTCGCTGAATCCAGGTGCCCCAGAGACAGCTGAGGGCTTTGCTCCCCCAACAGGTAGGTGAGGGGCTGGAGGCAGACTGGGGAAGTCCGTGGAGAGGGGGGTGTGGAGGGGGGCAGAAGGCAGAAGAAGGGAACAGCGCGAGGTCTGGAAACCCTGAAGTCCGAGAGCTGGGGCAAGGAACACACACACACCACCAGCAACGGCACACCTCCCCCGCTGGCCCACCTGCAGAGGCCAAGGGGTGAGCGAGCTAGGGGACGGTAAGGGGTCGGGCAGCTCTCGGCGGTCTCCTGCGGGGCGCCACGGTACGCCCCCGCAACGACGCGGCGCGCCCCGCCCCCCTCCCCCGAGCGCTATTTGCAGCTGCCTCCCCCGCCTCCAGGATCGCAGCTAATTGCGGCCCCCCCCCCGCAGCCGCACAGGGTCCACCGCAGGCAGGGAGGCGGGGGCCCGGCGCGCCCCGCGCGGTAATTACCGCTGCAGTCGCCGCCGCCCGCCGGGTCAGCGCCTCCGCGCCGCCGCCGAGATTAATTGGCGCCGCCAGCCGGGGGCGGGGGCGGCGCACGACCCCGAGTCGTAAAGAGCAGCGCATCGACCGCCCGCGGGGCCGGCAATTAGTAGAGGCGGCGGCCGGAGGAGAGGGGGCGGGGGCGCGCGGGGCAGCTACCGTAATGGAGGGGGCGCGCGGGGACTAGGCCGGGCCTGCGGCGCGCACTGCTTACCGCTCTGTCGTCCACAGGGAACTGTCGCAGCCGCCCCCCTTGCTGTCGCCCCAGAACGCCCCACACATCGCCCTGGGCCCCCACCTCAGGCCCCCCTTTCTGGGGGTGCCCTCGGCCCTTTGCCAAACCCCAGGTGAGGAGTGGGCGGGGTGTGCGAGCTCTTTGTGTCCTCAGGGGCTGGTGAGCGAGCGCGCCGCGAGGCCGTCGGTGTGGGCGCGTCCGGGTTTGCCGGTGACCGACCCCGTGTCCCGGAGTGCGCCTGGAGCACCCGCCCCCGCCCCATTGAACCCAAGGACAGACCAGGTGGGGCTTGGGTGGCCCTAGACCACTCGGCCACCTGGCCTCGTGGTCTGTCCCCTTCCCACCAGGTTACGGGTTCCTGCCCCCTGCCCAGGCGGAGATGCTCGCCCGGCAGCAGGAGCTCCTGCGGAAGCAGAACTTGGCCCGGTAGGTGCGACGGCGCCCCGCGAGGAGCAGGGGGCCCTGCCGAGCTGCATGAGCCACACTGCTGTCTGCTTTTCCTGGTCCAGGCTGGAGATGTCGGCAGAGCTGCTGCGTCAGAAGGAGCTGGAGAGCGCTCACCGGCCGCAGCTGCTGGCGCCCGAAGCCGTCCTGCGCCCGTCCGATGGCGCCGAGGAGTTGCAGCGGCGCGGGGCCATGCTGGTGCTGAGACACAGCTCCGCGCCGCTGCTGGCCCTGCCCCCCCAGGGACCCCCAGGCCCCGGCCCACCCACCCCTCCCCGGGAGCCTGTCCGCCGAGCCCCTCGGAAGGGGGTCCCCAGCCCTGCCTCAGCCCACTCCAGTGAGTCCAAGGAGACCACGGGGGCTGGGCTCTGGGCACAAGATGGCTCTGAGGATGAGCCCCCCAAGGATTCAGAAGGAGAGGACCCTGAGATGGTGGCTGCTGGGGGCCAGGGCCCCAACCTGGGCCAAGCCCCAACTGGAGGGGCCAGCCCTGAGGGGAAGGGGCTTCTCTCAGGGTCCATGCTGCCCCCTCCACTGCCCCTGGGCTTACCCTACGCCGTCAGCCCCTACCTCCACACAGGTGGGCATCCCCCCTCCATGCTTTAGATCCCTCCATGGGGTGGAAGGAACCCAGTCCCCACCACCACCCTGGGTCTTAGGGAGGGAGTCCATGGGGAGAAAAAGAAAAATCCCTTCCAGTCATCATCAATCCAACATCTCTGAGCAATCTGGGCAAAGGTCAATAGATGCGGGTGGGAGAATAGGAAAGAGCTGGCCATAGTCCTAGTAATACCACCCCCCCAACCCAGGCACCATGGGGGGACTCTTCATGGATGGGGAGGAGGCCACAGCCCCTGAGGACCTCAGCAAGTGGACAGTGGACGATGTCTGCAGCTTTGTGGGGGGCCTGTCTGGCTGTGGAGAATATGCACCGGTGAGGGGGCGGGGGTGGACACACACCTTCCTGAGATGGCTCGGAGTTCTCCATTCCCCAGTGCCTCTTCCCACCCCAAATCTCCCCTCCTCAAAAACAGTGTGTGGGGAGGGGGAAGGATGCTGTTGCATGCCCCCCCCCCGCCTTTGCCACGTCAGTGCGTCTGCCTCCAACGTAGGCATATGCCCAACACCGAGATCTTCCTTTCATTTACAAGTTTTTCCAGCAAACACCAACAGCTTCTCTTGGCCCTGCTCTGGAAAGCCATGAGGCAGCCCCAGGCACTCAGCCCTTTATGGGCTGGAGGGACCCAACAGGGTGGGTAGGCACTGGTCCCAGCACTCAGGCCCTGACATCCCCCCACCCCAGGTATTCAGAGAACAGGGGATCGACGGGGAGACCTTGCCCCTGCTGACCGAGGAGCACCTCCTGACCACCATGGGGCTGAAGCTAGGGCCTGCTCTCAAGATCCGGGCCCAGGTGAGTGCCAGCTGGGGGCAGCAGTCTCCAGAAATGGTGGGTCAGCACTGAGGCTCTTTGTGGCTGAGAGCCAGCAGTCCAGCAGTCCTCCACCCAGGCCCATCTCCCCACAGGTGGCCAAGCGCCTAGGCCGAGTGTTCTACATGGCCAGCTTCCCTGTGGCTCTGCCCCTGCAGCCACCAACACTGCGGGCCCCAGAGCGGGAGCTCACCTCTGGGGAGCAGCCCCTGTCCCCAGCAACGGCCCCCTCCCCTTATGGGGGGGGGCACCCCCCTGCTGGCCAAGCCTCGCCCAAGCAAGAGAATGGAACTGTGGCTCTGCTCCCAGGGCCTGCAGAGCCCCCCCAGCCTCTGTGCTGAACTGGGGGGTTAGCCACCTTGACCCCGACGTCCTTCAGTGCCAGCAGCTCTGATGCGAGAGACCCAGCCCACAGCTTACTTTCCTTTCGGATTTGGATGCAAACACACAAAGAATTTTTAAAAGAAAAATGTGACTTAAGAGGAAGAGTTTCCAAAACTTTCTGGGGGTGGCAGTCGAGCCAGGTGCAGACAGCCTGGGGACCCAAACCTGAGCCCAGGCATGGGGACTCTGCATCCTGGGTACCTGCAGACAAACCAAAGAATGACAGAGCAGGCACGTCATGCCACACTGGCCGTAGCCTTGCCTGCTAGCTCTGGAACTGGGACTTATCTCTGCGAGGCTTTCAGTATCCTGCCATCGGGGGAGAGGTCGGGCAGAGTACCACTCCAGATCAGCTTCTCGCACGGGCTGGATGTATCCAACCCCACACTGTGGGGTGCAGCGGTAGACGGGCCCCCCGGGGCTGGTTTCCATCCCCACAGCCACCACTCCAGGGATCTGCACAGGGCTCGGCACTTTCTGGTCTTTCATGTTGTAAAAATAAAGCCCCTTCCACCATGTACTGCCCTTCCCCCACAGCATGGGTCCTGACCTCGGGGCTCAGGGCCAGCCAAGAAGCTACGTGCCCAACTGCCTGGTGAGGTGGGAGCTGCTGCACAGCAGTCCCCACAGGTCCACAGGCCGGCAGCCCTCAGTCCTCCTCAGAAAGCTGGAGATCCTGTAACTCATCCTCCGCTCCCTGGGCCAGCCGCCACAGCTCCTGGAGGTCCAGGCCCGCCCCTGTGTCTGGGCCTCCATCTGTAAGCAGAGACCAAGGCTACATAAATTCTGCTTTATCAGGAAGAAGCCAGCCTTGGAGATTATTCATCACTGTGATTATTAATCACAGCCCTAATTAATTTATTGGTGCCGCTGTTACTGGCTGCCAGAACCAGCGAGAAGAGAGCAGCTGGCCTGGCATCCCCAAGGAGGGGCATGGGCCCAGCTTAGAGCCATCCTCCCACCCAATGGCCCTGCCCGCGCACCCATGCCCATGACAGCCTTGGGCTCCTGGACAGACAGGCTCAAAGGGCCACAGCACCAACCCTCACCCCCAGAAACCACTTACCTTTTGAACTGCTGGCTGCTTCTTGGCTGCTACAGCTGCCGTCCTCATCGTCCTCGTCATCCTCGTCCTCGTCATCCTCCTTCTCGTCATCCTCCTTCTCTAACCCCTGCCAAGCTTTTGGGGACCCAAGCATCCCTGGGGACCAAGGAGAAAGCCCATGGGAGTGGGCCTGCCAGCAAATGCACAGTGGGGGCAGCTAATGTAGGAGGGTGGGCCAGGCTCACAGCCCCACACCCACCCACCTTCCCCTCAGGCCCCCTTTGGGCAGGTGGAGAGGATTCCCAAGTGCCCAGCAAGTAGTGGGAGCGAGGAAACAAGGTCTGGGGAACGTGTGTTCCAATTCCAGGAGGCCCTCACCCCAAAGCAAGCAGAGTGGTGGGAGAAGGGCCCCAGCAAACATGAGCAGTAAGGTGGAAGCCGGCACCCCTCTTCTGGTTCCATGAAGTGTCTAAGGAAGCCTTCCAGGTCCACCTTCCCCTTTCCCCACAGGGAGCTCAGGCCCCTACCTCTCTCTGAGAAGCCCATGGTACTATCTTCCTCATCACTGTCCAGGTCAAAGAGATCCTTAAATTCCACTCTGTCTTCATTCTTACTGTCTCCCACCTTCCGCCGCTTTATCTCTGGCAAGTTCAAATCTTCCAGCTGGAAGGACCCAGAACCAGAGTAGGAGGTGAGGGTGGTCAGATGGCTCTGAGAGCCCACGCTAGCCCAGTTCCCAACCTGCCCTGTCTCAGCCCTGGGCCCCACCCTCCACAGCCCAAGGCTTAGCCCACAGCCGCAGCCAGGCCACATCATGCGTCACACAGCAAGAACCCTGACCACATCTACTGTCTCCCTCTCCCTCGCATTCCCAAAAACAGGCTTTATCCAAACCCAGTGTCCCGTTCCCCTCTCCGTTCCCCTTCAAGCTTCGCCTCCCAACCGGTCCTCCACACACAGACTCTGGCCACTTTTTCTAGCCAACTCTTGGTCACCATCACTGGATAGGACTCCTGGACAGCCGCCCTGCCAGGCAGGTGAGGAGGTCCCAACCACACACTGGCCATAAAGTGCCATCAAAGGTACAGCCGCCCCCACTGGCTGGAGGCCCAGCTGCAGCCCCTCACCTTTCTGTCTCCGAATCTTCAACCATCAGTCCCAGAAACGACAGCAGACCCATAATGATATCAGTGCAGGGACACAGCCAGTCACAGGCATGCCACTCAGCATGAAGCTGGTCCCCTCAAGTCACACCATCCCACACCCACTGGCCAGGTCCAGACTCAGAGGCATAGTCCCTCCTGTGCCTCTCTGCCTATCCTCCTGGTGTCCAAGGTCAGTCTAGCCACTCACTCTGCCAAAATCCCCAGCGAGTCTGGCCTCCAGTGGCCTCCTCCTGAAGGTCACGAGAGAAGCCCCGACTACCCAGTTCTGCATGACATCTGCCCCTACAGAGCAGCCACAGGACAGGCTGCAGCTGGGAATAGGCCCCAACCATCCTGCTGACATTGTCCCTAGGACTGTCCTCTCCCACAAGCCCCCTTCCCCACTCTGGTCTTAAAGTCACAGCCAGGGAGCTAGATCCCTGTCTCAGAACAAACCAGGTGGTCATGCCCACACCTGCCCCCCAACAAATGTCCCCTGAAGACATACCCGCTCTTTGCCGCTGATCTCTAGCTGGATCTCTCGCTCCCTCAGCTTCCGCCACTGGCTGTAGTACTTGGTGAGAGGGGTCCCCTCCTCTCGGGTCTGCTTCTCCCAGGCATCCTGTGGGGAGAGGTTCAGGATCACGTCCCACCCTAGGCAAACCTCCAAAGCCCAGCCCTGCACGGACTCGTGCCCTCAGGAAGTGCTGCCCACGCCTCCTCCCAAGCTCCCAACTGACCACTGCGTGCTGGTCAGCCACACCGAAGGGGGCCCCCTGGCGGCGGCTGCAGATGTAATCCGCGTTCTCCTGCACCTTCTCCAGCAGCTGGCGCAGCTGCCGGCAGTAGTTGGCCACCTTGCACTCCCGGAGGAAGGACTTCAGCTGCAGAAGGGAGCTCAGTAAAGGTCCAGACATAGTGCTGCTCTGCACCCCACAATGTCTGGGTCACACATGACCACAGGGAGGTGATGGGGGAGCAGAGAACATGGGTTCATGTGTCTCACAGCTCCAGTGCACGTCTGGCCTTGGGGGGCCCTCATGCACACACCAGACCGGGGGGTGGGGGGTGCTGCATGACCTCTGTGGCCTGGGCCTGTGGGGGCTGGAGAGCAGCTGGCCCATCCCACAGGCCAGGCAGAGGCCCGGAGGCAGCAGTGGGACAGCATGGATTTACCCTCCAAGTCAAATCCCACCCTCAGCCTGTCTCTGTAAATAAAGTTTATTGGTCCATGTCCACACTCATTCACTTATGCATTTCTGTGGGGTTTTTGTACGTCAACTCAAAGACCTAAGCAGTGAGAGATCACGTGACTGTGAAGTCTAGAATACTTACCATTTGACTCTACCACAACAGTTTGCAGACTATGATCCCTGGGACCTGGAGTCCAGAAATAAAGCCTTGCACACACAGCCACACCTGTGTCTGGACAGGCCTCTGAGTCGGGTACAGTTCTGGTGTGAGCAGCCCCACCTCTACGATTGTGCAGGGCCGGTTCTGCCCACCAGGGCCAGACAGGAACAGGCAGTGCCACCTGGCCCTTCCCATGAGAGGCACCTGCCTCCTTGAGATGGAAAACATCTGGGCTGAAAGCAAATGGACCTCTGACAGAGGTCAGGTTCTGCTACTGGCCCTGTGTGGCTGCGACAAGGATTCCTCCCTCTGGTCACGACGTAAACAGGGGGCCAAGCCCATTCAGACAGCTTCGTCTGGTATAGGGCAGGCCTTCGAGAGATCTGGGAAGGGAAGGGGGAGCCAGACAGTGGGTACACACCTGTAGGACAGCGGGCAGCGCCAGCTCAGGAAACGCAATGCTGTGGGCCTGGCTGTGCAAGTACTCCAGGGTGAGGTCGTACAGCTGCTCCACCAGGCCATCCTGAGGCAGCAGGGAAGAAAGGAGAATGTCGGCGGGGGCGGGGTTGCTGGGAGCCCGGCGCTCTTCCAAAGCAGTCCAATGTGTCCGCTCACTCTCCAGGGCGGAAATCAGACAATGTGACTCCACAGCCTCCCAGGAAGCCACACGCACACTCAATGTGGCTGAGACCAAGGGACACTACGCCCCCAACCCCAAGAGACCCAGCAAGGTCCACATAAACTCTGGAGGGCAACGAGCCCCCTCCTGTCCACACTCATCTGACTCCTGTCACCCTATACACTGACTTCAGTGCCTTATGACATCTGGCTGTGACCCCCACCCAAGACACCTCCCCAAGCACCTCCACAGGAGGCCTGAGGCCAGCCTCACCCGGTACGCCTTCTCCTGCAGGTTCACTTTGGACAGCTTCAGGATCACGGTGAAGTTGATGGGCTTGGAGCTCATGCGCCCCGGCCTCCTGTTAAAGTCGACCTGCTGGAAAACCTGACCCAAGGCCACATCAGCCTGGGCTGCTGTGCCCCGTGCCCCACTGTACCACACACTCCACTCATACCCTGGGTCCTTAGAGACCCATTTTGGAACCAAGGACAAGCAACCACATGCAGTGCCAGTCCTGTGGCCCCACAGACCCCCTGCCTTGCAGAGCTCTGGCCTCCAAGGGAATCACTTTATCCCAGAGTGGGGTTCTGGCCGATGGGAGAAGGACCAGGGGCACACACATGCTACTGACTCTCTCCTAAAACTAGGCCAAGCAGCTGTAAAAATCAGCATCTAGAGACCAAAGAAAGATCCTTCCTGCACAGAGCCACCGCCACTGCAACATTCTCACCCGTGATTGCATCCCCGAGGCCTGATGCCAACCCCAGGGCTGCATCCCCAAGGGAAATCTCAGATGAGGGCCTGGGAGCAACCACTCCCTCATCCTCCAGAGACCACAGGCTGCGTACATCGGCCTCCACATCTTGGAGAAGCCCACCCATAGGTCCAAATGCTGAAGGCTGCAGGGTGCCCTGGGGCAGCAGAGTGGAAGCCATGCCTGGCCCCTCCTCACCACCCTTGCAGAGGTGATCCAGGGTGTTGTCCTGAAGGGGATGGGTGACCAACACTAAAGATACCACAAGGCCGGGGATGATGGTTCTCAGCTGAGCTCAACGCAACTCCAGATGAAAAGCACCCATGACTATGGTAATAACAAAGTGTTTCCTAGGGGAACGCTGCCCTTTCTCGAACCTGGCTCAGCCCGAGGTCGGCGGGGGCGGCGGCGGGGGTGGGCGGGACCCACCCAGGAAGGGAAGGGCAGAAACTGCCTCCTGGCTTGTTTTCTCTGGAAAGGAGAGACCTGCACCCCTGGTTGTGAAGGGACATGCCAAGCAGAGCTGTGGCACGCTGAGGAAGGGGTCAGTCAGCACAAGAGCTGTGCAAAATTAAAAGAAGAAATCAGGGGCGCCTGGGTGGCACAGCGGTTAAGCGTCTGCCTTCGGCTCAGGGCGTGATCCCAGCGTTATGGGATCGAGCCCCGCATCAGGCTCCTCCGCTGGGAGCCTGCTTCTTCCTCTCCCACTCTCCCTGCTTGTGTCCCCCCTCTCGCTGGCTGTCTCTATCTCTGTCAAATAAATAAATAAAATCTTAAAAAAAAACAAAAGAAGAAGAAGAAGAAATCAGAATAGGAACCCTCCAGGGGCTCCCTTCTCTCTCCTACACAGCCCTGGGACACACGGCACACCACACTGAGACACCAACCCAGCCCACCCAGTGCTGGGTGGTACAAGGCCTCTCCAACAGGGAGATGTGAACTCCTAAGTATATGGTGGGTTGGGACCTAACCCCTAGTGGGTTTCCGGGCTTGAGTCAAACCACCCTCCCCTACCTGAGCTACACGCACGTGCAGGATTGCAAGTACACACAGGCATGTGTATACACACAAATGTCCACGGACGAACAAATGCACACAGGAGTGTGCAGGAAAAGAAACGCAGCTTTGGAATCAGCCCTAGGCTTCTGGCCCAGCTCTCCTGCTCACTGTAATAGACCGGACAGACCCAAGTGTGCCCTAAAAGCAGCACCCTCAGGCCAGCCCTGCAGAGCAGCTGTCCACGTCCTCACTGTCACTCCAGCCTACCCACACACACCACCAGCTTGGGCGGGTAGCAAGGCACCACACAGAGCAAATGCCCTCCCAGAAGCTGCCCTATGAATGAAAAAACCAGCACTCAGGAAGTACTGTGTCTCAGAACAGACGGTCCACACACAGCCAGAAGAGGCACTGGACCACCCACCCCACCCAACGTGGTGGGTACCCTCTCACCTCCAGTATGAAGGGCAGCACTGGGATGAAGGTGCCGGTGCTCTCCGAGAGCAGCGTCAGAGCACGCACACAGTGCATGCGCAGGGGATAGAAGCGGGCAGTGGGGACCAGCCTGGGAGCACGGGAAAGCGGGGTGAGCACAAGCCTGAGCCTCAGAGGCCCCACAAACCAGCCTCACCCTCCTGGCCTAGCTGCCCATGAACCTTTCCCTCCCCTGGGGTTCTAACCTCATTTCTGTCAGGGTCAGTGGCCATACCTGCCCCTTCTGATTCCTCCAGACAGAACACGGCAGAACAAAAGGCCCCGACTGAAATCCTGGTCATAAGGACCTGTCTCCTCACTCAACCGTCAGGGTGAGGGAACACCCCAAATGACTTTTGACTTAATTTCATTTTAATGCAGGAGGGCGGCAGAGGGAGATGGTTCATTCAAGGCTTGCCTTCTTCCCTCCTCCATGCTTTCAAGTCTCCCCTCTTCAGGAGCTCAGGGGTGACCCGTCCTGGCCAACAATGGCAGTCACCGGGCCCCATGCATCTCCTCCAGTCCCTGCCCCCACAGACCAAAGCTCAGGAGTCACAACTGACATGTGGCATACTACACAGCCCTGCTCTTCCAAGAACCAAATTCCTTCCAACTGCACATAGCCTTTTCTACCCAGCATCACCCAGAAGGCACGAGTCTGGGACACCTGGCCCCAGACAGCACCACCCCCAGTCCTTCCTCGGGCACTGCCAAATAACAGACCCCAGGGTCCAGGGGTTGCCCAGACCCTCCTAGAGAAGCGGCCCCTCCCGGCCCTCCACGGTGCCTCCCTGCGTAACCCTGACCCTGAGCCCCACAACAGCCCTTGTAACCCTGGCCTCCCTTGGCCTCAGGGCGACACTCCCCCCGCCCCCCGCCGCCAACTCACTTGATGCAGCCGATTATCACCTGGGAGAGGGGGTAGATCAAGGGCTGGAGGGCTTCGCTGGGGCAGACGGTGCTGAGCGCACGGCACCACAGGCAGAGGCAGTGCACGAACTGCCAGTTGTACACGGACTGGTACGTTTCCTGGGCAGAGTGAAGTCCATCTCCAGGTCAGCGCAGGGCTCCCAGAAAGGCCCAGCTCTTCCTCACCCACCATGTGCACAGGATCCCAGCCAGCAGCAGCACCGTGCCCACCTCCCCAACCCCACGCCCCGCCCCCAGAGCTCCAAGACCCCCACCAGCAAGGACCCTGATCCCCCCAAGATGCTGGGCTGTGTCTCCCAAGAGACTGAGGCTTCTAGGAGGCGCCATCCCCCCCTCCACAAGCACAGCCGCACACCTTCTTGCGTGTGGTCATGGCATTGCGCAGGTGGATGGCGAGCTGGCGGATATAGAGAAAGGCATGCTGGTAGGCGATGCCAGCGTCCAGGGCAAGCAGCTCAGTCAGGGTCCGCTGCATGAAGTTGATGCAGGGCAGGGTGCTGGGAGAGGTGAACTTACAGTTCCTCACGTATGTGATGTACATTTGCTGCCAGAAAGACCCCTGTCAGAGCCACCTGAGCTCCCAGGGCTCTAGGTAGCCACCACCCAGCTTCAAGCCACCACCAGACACCTGGGCCCTCCCCCTCGGAGCTGCTGCCTCGGCAGCAAACACAGTCTGGTCAGGTCTGCTGCAGACCCCTGCTCCTTGGGCCCCCCCGCTGCCGCTCAGCCTCCACAGGCGTACACCCACCGACCTCACACGAAGTGTGCAGTGCAGGGAGCAGGGGTCCCATGGGTAGGGTGGAGTGCCGAGCAAGCTGCAGCATGAATAACTGCAGGAGGCGGCAAGGACACCGTGGAGGGACCGGGAAGGAGTCCCAGGTATGTGCCTGGCCTGTGCAGGGGTTTCTAGAGGGACTCCATGTGAGACAGGCCACCCCAAGCTTGCAGCCGGGGAGCGGGGTCCCTGTCCCTCTCCATACCTATGTTCTCATCCACTGAGGGAGAGACCTGTGCACAGTAGTCCATGTGGAGCCCCAGGGGGCCAAGAGCTCCCACCCCTGTCACCGTCCCCAAGTTCTCAGGGAGGAAACTGTGACGACGGTGTGGGTCAGCCCACAGCCACAGTGCCAACAAAGGGCACCAACCACAAAGGCAGCTCCCCAGACCTCAGGCCAAGACTTTCAACCCAGACCCTGACGGACACAGACTCGGGGCACTAGAGGCAGGAGCCCTGGGCCTGCACTACCTTGAGGACGGGACTCAGGAAGACATCCTTCTTGTGCCGGCAGACCCTGACGAGGACCAGGAAGGCCAGTACACGCAACGTCTCCTCACCCGTGCTCCACAGGACCACCATCCTCTGCAGAAGGCGAGACGTCGCTGCCTGCCCCAGCCTCCCCAAGTCCAGCCAGAGGCCCCTGCGGTCACTGCTGGGAGACAGACCTTCCCAGAGCACCTCAGGAGAGAACCACTCAGAACTCAATTAGGGAGTAACCAAACATGAAACTAACCCTGCGAAGGCAGTAGGACAAAAACACGTGACACCGGTATCCAGAACCGCACGTTAGAAAACAACAAAAGTACGTCTTGCTTCGTTTCTCGTCAGAAATGTCAGAAAGCTGCCACCTTACGTGACTGGCCTTGCAGCCCCAAGAGCAGAGAGCTGACGGAGACAGAAGCCAAGCAGGGAGGAGGCTGGGGATGGGCGCAGATGCCGCCTGCACTCTGGCTAGAAGGGGGGGCGTGTCTGAGGGGAGCGACAGGCACCCCCACCAACCGACACGGGGAGGGGCCCGCGCACCTTGAGCAGCATGCGGCACTGCTTGGGGAAGGTCAAGAAGTACGGCACGGAGCTGCTGACATGCTGGAGCACGGCTGCTGCTACCGTCGCCTCCGCCACGCAGGCCACCAGCTGGGGAAGCAGGAGGCGGCTGTGAGGCCCCAAACCCACTCAGGTCTGGGAAACAAGGAAGGACTGGACCACCAGATGTGGCCAGGCCCCATGGAACGCAGCAGGCCCTCTCCCACTGGCACTGCACCTGTATAACGGAGCTCAGGTAAACCTTGATGTCCAGCCGGAGCTTCCCCCACAGCGGGCTGCTGGATGGCTGCAGCACCCTGCAGAGACCAAACCCACACCCGTCTGAGTGAACCCCCACAGTGCACACTTTCTCCCAAAATCCGCCACCTCTCATGGTGACTCCACTCCCAATGCAGCGGCCCCCTTCACACAAGAGTCCACGCCTGGCCAAGGCCAGCACCACACTCACCTGTCTGTCTGCTTCCCCGCCCCCTCCCAACAGGGCCACCTCCACAAAGCTGCACCCTCCTTGATGACGAGTCCAGCCCTGGCAACGTCCCCCAGACCCAGACACTCCTGCCTCCAGGTCTGCCACTGCTCCATGCCTCCTTCCAGGTGGTAACAGCAGGACCCTTCCCTGGAGCCTTCCCTTTTCCTCTGGCAGGTGTGGGGGTAGTCTGACCTTTCATGACCTTACTACCTTCTAGTCATACGGCTGCACGACCCTCTCAGGCAAATGTCCCTTCCCTTTTACCAAAGGTCTGCTGCTCTTCTCTCCCCTCTGAAGACCTTTCGCAGCCTCCTCTACTCAATCTACCTCTAACGTGGAACTTAAGGTTCTCAAACTCAGCTTCGAAGAGGCACCTACCTACGGCACACACACCTCCCCAGAGCAAACAGCACAGGAGTGGACAAGATGTTCAATTAAACAGAGAACAAAAAAAGAGAGAATCCTGACCTAGAAAACTAGTGGTGCAGAGCCAAGCACACACTCTGGGCCCCCTAAAAAATTCTGGGTAGAGAATGTACCTTCTCAGAAAGAAAAGAGAAAGGAGGCAGGACAAAGCCACCCAACTGGCCCTGAGTGCCCAGCCTCTCCCAGGAACCCTGCAAAGGGCCTTGCTCTATCCTCAACATCCCTCTGTCCTGGTTGGGTCTAGAGAGGGCTCCTAGATCACAAGGCCTCTGCCTCCCCTCTTCCCTTTCACCTGCTACTGTCCTTTGGGACTTTTCCAAACAGCAACTTCTGGAGACAGCCAAAGAGATCCCGAATGCAGAAGGTGACCAGGGCGTTGAACACTGCAATGAGGGGACCACAGATGCCATTCACAGGACAGAAGATGGAACAGAGAGCCTGTACCCCACGCCCCTCAGCCCAGCTCACCAGCACTGTCCGTGACCTGGAATTTGCTGGCTTCAGCACCGTCTTGGTCTCCTTGGGTGGTGACCACAGCAGCTCGGAATGCCTGCACAACTTCATGGAACAGCTTTGGAGTAAGGTGATGCTAAAGGGGTTAAGAGGACCCAAAAATGTTGGGGGAGAAATCAGCTGTCTCGGACACAGCATGAGGCAACCAGAGCTCCAGAAACCTGCTCTGTGAGAGAAAGGCACCCCTTGCCCACAGTCCGAGATGTGGAGCAGAGGTGGACGCAGAGTTATGGAGCCACATACTGGGAGCAAAAAAAGGAATCTGGAATGTTCCTGGAAGGGCAAGGAGCCTGGCTCAGGGCCACAGGGGAGAGAGAGACTGAGGGTCCCAGATCTGGATGGTGACCTATGACAGGTGGTATCTAGAATTCTTCCCTTCTGTCCTTTCCTTTTCCTGCAGAAACAAATGCAAAACCCTTGGGAAAAGGGCTCTGGCTCCACTGACTGACAAAGGCACAGAGACTACGTCCTGCCCATAGTGGATTTCAGGCAACAGGGAGCCTGAAACAGAAACTGAGGGAAGAGAGCAGGAAGAGCCCTTAGAATCTCTGACCGAAGGAGATAGTGCAATCCTGGAGCCTCTTAGCATCAAGAAAGAATTATGTGAGATTCTTTGGTGCTAAATAGGACTCCAGTGCCACTATTCAGAGAAGGGCTCCTCCCACCTACCTCCTCCCAACTGCACAGATTCAAGTAACTGGAATGAGGCCAGGACAGAGTCCTAAAGCGGGGTGGGGGTGGTGTCCAATTGCCCACCCCATGCCACTTCTCACCTTTGCTGCCTGCTTCCATCTCTCAACCATCGCAAGGGTCACAGGAGTAGAATCCCTTTTCTTCCCCTTCAGTCCTCTGGGGACCCCATCCGCATCCACACCCTCCTCCACACTTGCTTCCTGCACCAGACAGAGGGCCAGGCTGGAGCGGGATGTGGAGGCCATCAGTGTGCCCCTGCCCCCACCAATCCTGCCTAGGCCCTCACTTCCAGCGTATCTGGCAGAGAGTGGAGGTGCTCCTCTTCATCCTCAGTGCCATCTGAATCGCTAAAGTTCAGCAGGCTCTGGTCGTTCTCCTGCAGGAACTTGTAGAACTCGGGATCTCTGTCCTTCAGCCGAGAGAGCTGGTCCTTATGCTCAGATGCTTGACCTTTATGCCGGCTGAGAAGGTGGAGGTCATCAAGTACAATGGGCAGGCACAGCCCACCGGGGTGGGGGAAGTGGGATGAGGCTTCCTGCCCTCCACACTGTAAGCCTGCCGTCCTCCACAGAGAAGCTACAGGGCTCGATCTGCTTCCTCCACAACAGCTACTGACAAGCAAGGCAGGCGGATTCCCAGGGTTAAGTTTTCAGCAGATCCCCCTCTCCCCTAAACTCCAGACTCACATATCCAACAGCCTCTCTATACACGCTTCAACACCTGCATTTCAAACCCAACATGTACAACACTGACCTTGTGGTTCTCCCAAACGTGCTCTGCCGGCACTCTGCTCCACCTCAGGTGTTGGTGACCCTACCTTTGCAGGCACTCAAGTGAAAGACAACCTCTCTATGTCCCATACCCAGCATGCAAAGTGCCATGAGATCTCATCAGCAAAACCCCTTCAAAGCCCGTCATGCCTCCTCTTAAACCAGCACCATCTCTCAATTCTCTCAATTCCCATAGTGGCCTCTCCCTATCTCTGTACCCACCACCTCCAACCTATTCTCAACACTGCAACCCAAGTGACCCTTTGTGCTATGTGTCATGTGACGTTACTTCACAGTTCAAAACCCGGAGATAATTTCCCATTTTACCCGCATGTCTTATAAAAGGCCTGCAAGACCCAACTCCACCATCATCTCTCCAGGTTCATCTCCTGCTACTCTCCCCCTCACTCGTCCTTAGACACTCACCTGTGTAAGAGCTGCCCCCACTTCAGGAGCTCTGCTGTTCCTGATACCTGAAACACCATAGCATTCGTCCCCTGTCTGTGTGGCTTTCTCCCTCAGGTCTGTTCAATTACCATGTCCTCAAAGGTCCTTCTCCACCAAACAGCAACAGGAGCCCCCCAACATGCTCCCTATTTATCTAACCCCTTGTGTATTTCTTTACTGTTGGCCACACTTATCTTTTCTGACCTACCACACATCTGGCTCACCCGGGGTGCGTGAACTCTTCCTAACCAGAAAAGGGCTCTTTCATTATGTACCAGTGTATGCCCACCACCTAAAATAAGGTTTGTCGGGGCGCCTGCGTGGCTCGGTCAGTTAAGCGCCTGACTTGCTTGCAGCTCAGGGCCTAATCTCTCAAGCCGTGATCTCGGGGTACAGGGCTCCGTACTCAGCGGGGAGTCCGCTTGAGATTCTCTCCCCTTCACCCTCTGCGCCTGTCCCCTCCCCGAGCGCGCGCGCCTTCTCTGTTTCAAATAAACAATCTTTTAAAAAGTAAGTAAATAAAATAAGGCTCGTCACCGAGCAAGGCCTCGGCAAACACTGGAAGAAAGCAAGAAGCAGCCGACGGGTCTGGGGAGGGGCCGGAGGTCCCTGGGTCTCAGTCCCGAGGCCAGGTGATGGGTGGGCCAGGACAGTGAAAAGGCTTTGGCTTCACAGGCGTCCCACGGGAGACGCTCCCCTCACCTGGACGAGGGGCTCCCGCCTAGCCCATCCAGTCTCCGGTCGGCTCCACACACCGCCCGCGTCTCGGCTTCTGCGGCTCCTTCGGACTCCGATTCAGACTCCGAATCAAAGCCCGAAGCCAAGAACTCGTCCACGGTCAATTCGGCCAGGCGCCTGCGGGTTACGACGTCGGAGTCAGGACTCCCCGCCAGCCCGGTTTGCCCCAGCCTCTCTGCACCAGGAACATGGAGGTGCTCAACGAGAAGCCCTTTGGATAGAAGAACCCACCGGAAGGCCGAATCCGTCCTCAGACTCTCAACTTACCGCCTGCCACCCCGTGCCGCCGCCATCATTGCCAGCCCGCAGCGTGCGCCCCACTTCCGGCCCCAGAATGCCGTCAGTTAGCCGCACTTCCTCTGGGCCAGCCCCGCCCCCGACCCCGCCCCGCCGCGCCGCGCCCCACTGGTGGCTCTAAGTTTCTTCACCGGTGGCTCTGGTGGCATCCAGGCGGGAGGGCGGGTTCACATCCTCCACGGTCCGGGCTCCCGGGGTGGCAGGCTGGATGTAGGCTGACGGCGCAGGCCTGGTTCAGTCACGGCTCCTGCACACGTCGCTGAGTGTCGGGCCGTAGATCTCGAAAACCGGGCAGGACTGCGTAGGGTGGAACCCCGTGTCCTTCCCGGTACGAGGCAGTAACAGTGGCGCCTCTCCGAGGGACGCTGAAGCCCGGGACCTGGGGCACCCTGTCCCACAGCCTCCCCGGAGCTCCGTAAGCACGGAGGGTGTCGGTGCACTGACGACGGACAGCACGCATCCAGGAGCCAACATTTGACAGGCAGGACTTCTGTGCGAAGAGCTCTTAGCGATCGATAACACAGAGCCAACAGCCTAGCGGGAAAAGCGGTCTGGCAGGAGGGGCAACGCCACGGGCGGCCAATTCGCCCCAGAAACGGCACTCTGATGGCCAGGCCGGTCTCGCCCGGGTCACATGTGGATCAGAATAGGGAGCGCCACTTCTACTCAGCCGGCTAGTCCACAGCAAGGGGTGGGGGCAGTGGACAGATCCCAGGGCGCTTATCGAAGCCCGTTTGCCCAAATCTTCCCCAAAGTACTGCACCGGGTACTTTGGTCCACCGAGGCCTCTGCGGAGAATTTGCCTAAACCCACAATATGGGGCTGGGCAGGAATGGCCACTTGTCATTGCCCTCTCCGTGGGAAGGGAGGGCACAGAGGCGCAGAGGCTGGAAGGCTGCCTTGCCGGAAGAAAGGAGGGGGAAACCAGATTATGCCGTCCTGTGCACCCCCGCCCCCAGGGCAAGGGTTTGTGGGCCTCGGACGCCCCATCCCACAGACTCCTTCGGAGCAGGCGCGGCTCCTGGCAGTTCCCCCAGGCCCTGCGCACCCCCCCCTCCGGCGCAGCTAGCGCGCTGTTCAAGGCCTGGTACTTGTAGGGGTTCAGGGAGCGAACCCAGCAAAGGCCAGCGGGGCAAAGTGGTCTGCCTGGGGTCACAAAGGGGCAGGCAGGATGTGGTACTGGGCTGCCTCAGGCCCCAGGGGCAGCAGGGCCTTCCAAGCAGCGTGCCCTGGGCGCTTACGGGGGCGGGGCTTCTTAAATGAATTGGCAGGGATGGATGGTCCGGGAGGCTTCTCCGAGGTAGGCGGCGGGCGGGGCCCCGGGGGCTTCCTGGAGGAGAAAGCGGGCGGGGCGCCCGGACATTGACTGGGGCGATTGGAGCGCTGTGTTCAGTCCCCGCAGACGCGGGGAGCGCGGGAGGCGGGGCGGGCGGCGCCGAGAAACAGCGGCTGCGGGCGGGCGGGCGGCGGGAGCGAGGGACGCTGAGCGGGCCGCCACCGCCTAGCAGCCCTCCAGCAGTCAGTACGTCCGTTCGTCTGTGCGTTCTCCGCGGGTCGCGGCGGGTCCGGCAGCCGAGCCCATGCAGCCGCGCAGCGAGCGCCCGGCTGGCAGGACGCAAAGCCCGGAGCACGGCAGCCCGGGGCCCGGGCCGGAGGCGCCGCCGCCGCCGCCGCCGCCGCCGCAGCCGCCGGCGTAAGTGGGCCGAGAGGCTGGGGACCGTATGCCGGACCGGGGGCTGAGTGGGTCTGGGAAGGAGACAAGGAGGGGCGTGCGCCGAGCCTGGCTGGCTGCCCGGAGGAGGCGGCCTCGGCGCCCCGCAGGCTCGGCCCGCCCCTGGAGGGTACAGCTCCCCCTCTGTTTATCGCGCACACTGCGACGTGGGACTGGGCGTCCAGAGGTGGCTGCTTCCCGGAGGCTCTGTCCTCTCCCGCCGCCCTTGAATTCTGGCTGCGCCGCTTAGACTTAGACGACTTGCCTGCAGGATGGGGCGGGGGGGGGAAGGGAGGGCGGGAGGAGCTGCTCCGGAGGGTCAAGTGAGGTCAGACCTTCCGGTGGGCATCGGGGTCTTCTTCGGAGCTGTCATGAAGCATTAGCCATTGCACTTAGTGCACATCCTGTGTGCCCAGCCCGTGCTGAGGACACTGCACTCTGATGGGGAACGGGAAGGGTGGCCAGTGACAGAGGAGCACCTGGTCCCAACAAGGGTAAAGGGAACCTGGTTCTTATGAGAGTTACAGGCAGAGAAGTCCTATTCTGGGGGCACACCTGGGCAGAGGGGAGTATGGTGCCAGGAGGGGTCCTGACACAGGAAGCTGTAGGTTCAGCCGTGGCATCAGGTGTGTGAGTGGACCTCATGCTAGGAGCAGGTGTGGAGCAGTTTTGCTGCCCTCCAAGGAGGCTCCCTGTATGTGAGGGACAAGAGCTGGGGGAGGGGTTCCTTTATGGAAGCCAGGTATGGGCTGTCAGGGAGAGGGGTAGCCTCCTAGGTGCCCTGGCCCTGCCTACGGCTTCAGGGGTGGGGGAGCAGCTCCCTGCAGAGTGCACCTGACCTGGCACTGCCCGTCTGCAGCCCAGAGGCAGAGCGTGCACGTCCTCGGCAGGCCCGGCCCACAGCCCCAATGGAGGGTGCAATGCAGCTGCTGAGCCGTGAGGGCCACACTGTGTCCCACAACTCCAAACGGCACTACCACGACGCCTTCGTGGCCATGAGCCGCATGCGGCAGCGTGGCCTCCTGTGTGACATCGTCCTGCACGTGGCAGCCAAGGAGATCCGAGCGCACAAGGTGGTGCTGGCCTCCTGCAGCCCCTACTTCCACGCCATGTTCACAAGCAAGTACCACCACACCCAGTCTGGGCACTCGGAGGGCTCCCCAGGTCTCCCAGGGCAGGAACCGGCCTGACCCGCTGTCCCCACAGATGAGATGAGTGAGAGCCGCCAGACGCATGTGACACTGCATGACATTGACCCTCAGGCCTTGGACCAGCTGGTGCAGTTTGCGTACACGGCTGAGATTGTGGTGGGCGAAGGCAACGTGCAGGTGAGGCTGCCTCATCTCACCTCACACCCTCTACTGGGCCCCTGTGCCTCAGCTCCCGGGGTTTCCTTGTGCCTCTCCCTCAGTTCCTCATGTCCCGTTTCCCTGTCCCTGCTGCCCCGGCTCTCTGTCTCTCATCTCACCCCACAGACTCTGCTCCCAGCTGCCAGCCTCCTGCAGCTGAATGGCGTCCGTGACGCCTGCTGCAAGTTCCTGCTGAGTCAGCTCGACCCCTCCAACTGTCTGGGCATCCGGGGCTTTGCTGACACGCACTCATGCAGTGACCTGCTCAAGGCAGCACACAGGTACGTGCTGCAGCACTTCGTGGATGTGGCCAAGACTGAGGAGTTCATGCTGTTGCCACTAAAGCAGGTAACGTGCCAGCTGGGGCACAGCCTCAACACTGACCCAGTCCCTAGACCCTGGACCCCAGACCCAGCCCTTGGAGTCCTGACTCCCTTCAACTTGGCCCTTTGCCCCCGAACCCTTATTTCGAGCTTCTGACCCACATTCCAGCCTCGCTACCCATGCCCTGCCCTCTCCCCACCCCACCTCACCCCCTTTTCCTGACCCACCCAAACCTTCAACTTTTGACTTCTGATCCCATCCTGTCCTGACCACATCCCTGCCTACAACCTCCAGCCCTGATTCTACATCCCTAGGGTTGTTCTGGGCCTAGGCCCCCAGGAACTGAATCTGTGGTTCCTGACCCTGCTTGGCCCCTTCTCATAGGAACACTGGGCTCCCCATTGGACTCTCCCTCCTGGGCACCTTCAGGGCTCCATGGGCCCCCAAGATCCTCCCTAGATCTCAGGTCTGAGGGTCCCCACCCCCAGGTGCTGGAACTGGTCTCTAGCGACAGCCTGAACGTGCCTTCAGAGGAGGATGTCTACCGTGCCGTCCTGAGCTGGGTCAAACATGACGTGGATGCTCGGAGGCAGCACGTCCCAAGGGTGAGGCCAGTGCCTGGGGGACCCACTGTACTTAGGAGGGAATACACCATGGCTGAGGGTCTGGGGGCACCTGGGCTCTGTCTTGTCCAGAGACCCCCTCACAGGAGTGATGCAGACACATGTTTCAAGAAGGGTCCAGCATGTCTGAGGGGATCTCTTCACTGGGGCCTGACACCTGACTGTGGCACCCCTGCACCCCAGCTCATGAAGTGTGTGCGCCTGCCCCTGCTGAGCCGAGACTTCCTGCTGGGCCACGTGGATGCCGAGAGCCTGGTGAGGCACCATCCTGACTGCAAGGACCTGCTTATTGAGGCCCTCAAATTCCACCTGCTGCCCGAGCAGAGGGGTGTTCTGGGCACCAGCCGTACGCGGCCCCGGCGCTGTGAGGGCGCCGGCCCTGTGCTCTTCGCTGTGGGTATGTTCACCCGTCATGTCCCCTCATGTCTGGGCCCCTCCNGGATGGTCCGGGAGGCTTCTCCGAGGTAGGCGGCGGGCGGGGCCCCGGGGGCTTCCTGGAGGAGAAAGCGGGCGGGGCGCCCGGACATTGACTGGGGCGATTGGAGCGCTGTGTTCAGTCCCCGCAGACGCGGGGAGCGCGGGAGGCGGGGCGGGCGGCGCCGAGAAACAGCGGCTGCGGGCGGGCGGGCGGCGGGAGCGAGGGACGCTGAGCGGGCCGCCACCGCCTAGCAGCCCTCCAGCAGTCAGTACGTCCGTTCGTCTGTGCGTTCTCCGCGGGTCGCGGCGGGTCCGGCAGCCGAGCCCATGCAGCCGCGCAGCGAGCGCCCGGCTGGCAGGACGCAAAGCCCGGAGCACGGCAGCCCGGGGCCCGGGCCGGAGGCGCCGCCGCCGCCGCCGCCGCCGCCGCAGCCGCCGGCGTAAGTGGGCCGAGAGGCTGGGGACCGTATGCCGGACCGGGGGCTGAGTGGGTCTGGGAAGGAGACAAGGAGGGGCGTGCGCCGAGCCTGGCTGGCTGCCCGGAGGAGGCGGCCTCGGCGCCCCGCAGGCTCGGCCCGCCCCTGGAGGGTACAGCTCCCCCTCTGTTTATCGCGCACACTGCGACGTGGGACTGGGCGTCCAGAGGTGGCTGCTTCCCGGAGGCTCTGTCCTCTCCCGCCGCCCTTGAATTCTGGCTGCGCCGCTTAGACTTAGACGACTTGCCTGCAGGATGGGGCGGGGGGGGGAAGGGAGGGCGGGAGGAGCTGCTCCGGAGGGTCAAGTGAGGTCAGACCTTCCGGTGGGCATCGGGGTCTTCTTCGGAGCTGTCATGAAGCATTAGCCATTGCACTTAGTGCACATCCTGTGTGCCCAGCCCCGTGCTGAGGACACTGCACTCTGATGGGGAACGGGAAGGGTGGCCAGTGACAGAGGAGCACCTGGTCCCAACAAGGGTAAAGGGAACCTGGTTCTTATGAGAGTTACAGGCAGAGAAGTCCTATTCTGGGGGCACACCTGGGCAGAGGGGAGTATGGTGCCAGGAGGGGTCCTGACACAGGAAGCTGTAGGTTCAGCCGTGGCATCAGGTGTGTGAGTGGACCTCATGCTAGGAGCAGGTGTGGAGCAGTTTTGCTGCCCTCCAAGGAGGCTCCCTGTATGTGAGGGACAAGAGCTGGGGGAGGGGTTCCTTTATGGAAGCCAGGTATGGGCTGTCAGGGAGAGGGGTAGCCTCCTAGGTGCCCTGGCCCTGCCTACGGCTTCAAGGGTGGGTGAGCAGCTCCCTGCAGAGTGCACCTGACCTGGCACTGCCCGTCTGCAGCCCAGAGGCAGAGCGTGCACGTCCTCGGCAGGCCCGGCCCACAGCCCCAATGGAGGGTGCAATGCAGCTGCTGAGCCGTGAGGGCCACACTGTGTCCCACAACTCCAAACGGCACTACCACGACGCCTTCGTGGCCATGAGCCGCATGCGGCAGCGTGGCCTCCTGTGTGACATCGTCCTGCACGTGGCAGCCAAGGAGATCCGAGCGCACAAGGTGGTGCTGGCCTCCTGCAGCCCCTACTTCCACGCCATGTTCACAAGCAAGTACCACCACACCCAGTCTGGGCACTCGGAGGGCTCCCCAGGTCTCCCAGGGCAGGAACCGGCCTGACCCGCTGTCCCCACAGATGAGATGAGTGAGAGCCGCCAGACGCATGTGACACTGCATGACATTGACCCTCAGGCCTTGGACCAGCTGGTGCAGTTTGCGTACACGGCTGAGATTGTGGTGGGCGAAGGCAACGTGCAGGTGAGGCTGCCTCATCTCACCTCACACCCTCTACTGGGCCCCTGTGCCTCAGCTCCCGGGGTTTCCTTGTGCCTCTCCCTCAGTTCCTCATGTCCCGTTTCCCTGTCCCTGCTGCCCCGGCTCTCTGTCTCTCATCTCACCCCACAGACTCTGCTCCCAGCTGCCAGCCTCCTGCAGCTGAATGGCGTCCGTGACGCCTGCTGCAAGTTCCTGCTGAGTCAGCTCGACCCCTCCAACTGTCTGGGCATCCGGGGCTTTGCTGACACGCACTCATGCAGTGACCTGCTCAAGGCAGCACACAGGTACGTGCTGCAGCACTTCGTGGATGTGGCCAAGACTGAGGAGTTCATGCTGTTGCCACTAAAGCAGGTAACGTGCCAGCTGGGGCACAGCCTCAACACTGACCCAGTCCCTAGACCCTGGACCCCAGACCCAGCCCTTGGAGTCCTGACTCCCTTCAACTTGGCCCTTTGCCCCCGAACCCTTATTTCGAGCTTCTGACCCACATTCCAGCCTCGCTACCCATGCCCTGCCCTCTCCCCACCCCACCTCACCCCCTTTTCCTGACCCACCCAAACCTTCAACTTTTGACTTCTGATCCCATCCTGTCCTGACCACATCCCTGCCTACAACCTCCAGCCCTGATTCTACATCCCTAGGGTTGTTCTGGGCCTAGGCCCCCAGGAACTGAATCTGTGGCTCCTGACCCTGCTTGGCCCCTTCTCATAGGAACACTGGGCTCCCCATTGGACTCTCCCTCCTGGGCACCTTCAGGGCTCCATGGGCCCCCAAGATCCTCCCTAGATCTCAGGTCTGAGGGTCCCCACCCCCAGGTGCTGGAACTGGTCTCTAGCGACAGCCTGAACGTGCCTTCAGAGGAGGATGTCTACCGTGCCGTCCTGAGCTGGGTCAAACATGACGTGGATGCTCGGAGGCAGCACGTCCCAAGGGTGAGGCCAGTGCCTGGGGGACCCATTGTACTTAGGAGGGAATACACCATGGCTGAGGGTCTGGGGGCACCTGGGCTCTGTCTTGTCCAGAGACCCCCTCACAGGAGTGATGCAGACACATGTTTCAAGAAGGGTCCAGCATGTCTGAGGGGATCTCTTCACTGGGGCCTGACACCTGACTGTGGCACCCCTGCACCCCAGCTCATGAAGTGTGTGCGCCTGCCCCTGCTGAGCCGAGACTTCCTGCTGGGCCACGTGGATGCCGAGAGCCTGGTGAGGCACCATCCTGACTGCAAGGACCTGCTTATTGAGGCCCTCAAATTCCACCTGCTGCCCGAGCAGAGGGGTGTTCTGGGCACCAGCCGTACGCGGCCCCGGCGCTGTGAGGGCGCCGGCCCTGTGCTCTTCGCTGTGGGTATGTTCACCCGTCATGTCCCCTCATGTCTGGGCCCCTCCCCAACATGCTCTCCCTCTCCCCTCCCATCCCTGACCTGTGCTTTCTATCCATGAGCCCAGCACAGGCCTACCTCACACTGCACTGGTCACACCCTGTACCCACCCACACCTACTTCTCTGTCCGCCTGTGGAGGACCCCATGTGGTATGACCCACTCACCAATCCCCATCCCCACCCACCCTTGGAAGCCCCCATACTCTTGACCTTGAGCTACGCTACAGACCCCCAGCCATTGCCTCGCTGGGTCCCTCATCCTGCCCCGTCACCTCCCCATTCCTAGGTGGTGGGAGCCTGTTTGCCATCCATGGGGACTGTGAAGCATATGACACACGCACTGACCGCTGGCACGTGGTGGCCTCCATGTCTACGCGCCGGGCCCGGGTGGGCGTGGCAGCAGTTGGGAACCGGCTGTATGCTGTGGGTGGGTAAGTGTGGAGGCTGGTTTTGGGTCAGGGGCTTAGCATGTGCCCACTGGGCCAGTCCTGACCAGCAGCGGACCCCTCCCCTAGTTACGATGGGACTTCAGACCTGGCCACCGTAGAGTCGTACGACCCTGTGACCAACACCTGGCAGCCCGAGGTGTCCATGGGCACGAGGCGCAGCTGCCTGGGTGTGGCTGCCCTGCACGGGCTCCTGTATGCAGCTGGTGGCTACGATGGGGCCTCCTGCCTCAACAGGTAGTGGCCGGGGTCAGGGCCGGGTGGCCTCTTGGGGTTGGTTCGGCTGCAGGTGTGGCTGCATCAGGACTGCAGAGATCATGCCTAAGGGGAGCAAAGAGGGATCCAACCTGACTCAAGTCACCAGGGCACCCTGGGCCTCTTCATCTACACCAGCCCAGCTGCCCCTTCTTTTCCTCTCAAGTTCTTCCCACCAGCCCAGGGGCTGGGTACCACATGGACGCTTGCCCAGGATCATGCAGGCAGCCAGCTAGGGGCCCATGTCCCCACCCCCCCCCCGGAGGGCCCACTACTTGCTCCAGTGGGATTCTGGGGTCAGTCTCTGTGAGTGACCAGGACGGCATTTTAATCATTCCATGGGAGAGGGCAGGTCCTGGGACCAGGGCAGCCTTTCTGCCACTGCTGAAGGTCAGCGGCAGGCCTGGTGTCCACAGTGCCGAGCGCTATGACCCTCTGACGGGAACATGGACATCCATCGCTGCCATGAGCACCCGGAGGCGATACGTGCGTGTGGCCATGCTTGGTGGGTGACAAGGCCTGTTCTGTGTAGTGTCCACCCCACCCGCCCCTCCTGCCCCCACCCTGGGGACCCCACACGTAGCAGGCACACCACGGGCACGTTGGCTCTCTGCAGATGGGAACCTGTACGCTGTGGGTGGTTACGACAGCTCCTCACACCTGGCGACTGTGGAGAAGTATGAGCCCCAGGTATGAAACACACCCCAGTCTCGTGAATTTCCCTTCCCGAGAACTAGTTGCGGTTCTCGCTCTGGTCACCCACATCGCCCAGATGGTCAGCCCTCTAGGTCCCACCCCGGCCCGCAGATGCCCTATCTTGGAGTAGGGTTCTTGCACTGTGACGGAGGAGGGAGGCTGGTGATGGGTCTGCCCCCAGCTGGTCCCCTCAACTGCAGGTAAACGCATGGACCCCCGTGGCCTCCATGTTGAGCCGACGGAGCTCAGCAGGGGTGGCGGTGCTGGAGGGAGCCCTCTACGTGGCCGGCGGCAATGATGGCACCAGCTGCCTCAACTCTGTAGAGAGATACAGCCCGAAGGCCGGTGCCTGGGAGAGTGTGGCGCCCATGAACATCCGAAGGTGCGCCGGCCCCTCCCCCACAGGCCCGGAGCGTCCCCCGGGGACCCACCAGAGACTGACACAGGTGTCTTAAGGCCTCCCGCCCGCGTGCTGTGTCCACGCCTCCCGTCAGTATACCGACCGCCCAGCTCCGGCCCCGCCCAGCTCCCACCAGCCTCGGGCCCCGCCCAGCCCCGGGGCCCGCCCAGCTCCCCCCCAACTCCGGGCCCCGCCCAGCTCCGGCCCCGCCCCTGGAGGCTCTTGTAGTCCCGCCCCCGGAGGCTCCTGTAGTCCCGCCCCCGTGGCTCACCTCCCTCCTCCCCACGCCACCCCACCCCACCCCACCCCCAGGAGTACGCACGACCTGGTGGCCATGGACGGCTGGCTGTACGCCGTGGGGGGCAACGATGGCAGCTCCAGCCTCAACTCCATCGAGAAGTACAACCCGAGGACCAACAAGTGGGTGGCCGCGTCCTGCATGTTCACGCGGCGCAGCAGCGTGGGCGTGGCAGTGCTCGAGCTGCTCAACTTCCCGCCGCCCTCCTCGCCCACGCTGTCCGTGTCGTCCACAAGCCTCTGACCCCGGCGCGGACTGCACAGAGGCCCGGCCCCGCGGGCTCCCACATGCCTTAAGCCCCACAGGGCGGCCCCAGCGCCTCGTGTGTCGGGGGCGGGGTGCTCGGCCCCCACCAGGAAAGTCCTGCCTCGTCTGTTCTTGTCTCTGCGTCGAGGCCGTCCATTTCTGTGTTCATTTCTCAGTGTTTATGTGTGTGCCGTCTATTTACGTACTGGTTTATTTATTATTTATTGATCGATGAGCAACGCAGCACCTACTAGTTTACACGTTTCCCCTTGAAATGTCCTGTGTCTCTGGGACCAAGCTGCCTTCCCGGGTGTCCCCCTGCCCCACCGGGGGCACCAAGGAGCGATGGGGGTGGACACTTGCGTTGCGCATGGGTCAGAGGTGAACTCAGACTCTGTAGACCTGGAGGGACTGAGGGGGCAGGTGCAGAGCAGCAGGCCAGGGTTAGTGGGGTGGGCGTTTTCTGAGCAGGTGCAGACCCTTCCAGCCTGGGCTTTGCACACCACCCCTACCTTGCCCAGCCAGGCACACTCCCAAGAAGGGCCTGAAGCAAGCTTCCTTCTTGTGGGCATGGTGTCTCTTCTGGATCCTGCACTGAGCTGAGCACAAGTGTGCCACAGACCCCACACAGCAATATGAGCCACCTTGAACAATAAACATGTTTCTTGGGCTCTGTGGTCTTAAGGCTGAGTGTACATCTCCACCCTTTGGGGTCCTATCTGGGGTGACCAGGAGGGCCTGGGGACAAGTGTGCAGCTGGGCTGAGGCTCTGCTTTGGTATCTGGGTGCTTTGAAGCAGCATCATCACATCCAGGTGGCTCAGGGATGTGACGTCATGGATGCGCAGCCAACCAGGAGTGTGGTTCACTGTCAGCCTGGTCCTGAGAGGCCCTCTTGGTCCCATCTCATCCCAGGCTCTGGAGAGGGGGATGCACAGTACTAACCCTAACTCACCATGATGGTCCTGGGTGCAGGACCCAGTAGGTTTGTGGCTTCCTTGGACTCTGGCCTGGGGTGAGGTTTGGGCAGGGTCCTGGCTTCCCCTTCCCCAAAGTCACAAACTCCTGTTTTAGTGCCTGAGAGCAAGCACACACCCCCTTACAGACAGTGGTGACTCAGACCGAGGCATTTAGGTGAAAACAGGATGTGTGTTCTCCATGGGGAGGGGTGGTACTGGGGGGAGGGAGCCCTGGCCTTATAGAGCTCTCCAGCCCCAGGCAACCCCAGCCTGAGTGAGGGCAGGCCAAGTACTAACAAACTGGGCCTTTGAGTCTCCTCCCATACAGATTGGAGGCTGAGAATGGGTACTCTTGGTTGGACCAGGGGAGAAGCCCACCCCCCCTCCCCGCCTCCAGAAAGGTTCCTCCCTCCTCTGGCCCTTAGGCATAGGGCAAGACTTCCCAGAGCTCCGCCTGGGAGGCGGGACCGGAGGCTCAGGACGGAGGCACTCAGACCTGCCGACCTGCTCCACTAGGGCCCGCCGCCACCGCCGCTCATGGGGAACAGCCACTGCGTCCCTCAGGCCCCTAGGAGGCTCCGGGCCTCCTTCTCCAGAAAGCCCTCGTTGAAGGGAAATAGGTGAGGTGGGGGGGAGGAGCACAGCCTTGGTCCCTAGGTCACAGGGGTGTCCCTCAGGCTGCCTCGGGGGCCAGGCTGTGAGCCCCCCTTCCCTTGTCCCCAGAGAGGACGGCGCAAGGAAGCTGGCTGGCCCGTTTGGCACCGAGGCCGGTCCTGACCTGGACGCCACTGCCGACAGGATCTTCTGCTACGTCCCTGGGACGGTGAGCGGGCGGGTGGGCGTGCCCCAGCTCACGGGTGCGGTGGCGGTGGTCTCTGTGTGACTGTGTGTACCTGTCCCGCCCTCACTCAGCTCAGGGTCTTCCCCGTTGGCCTGGGGGAGTCGGATCCAGAAGGGACTGAGGAAGTAGGCACTGCCCCGCCCTGGGGAGCTCAGCTGGCCGAAAGTCTGAGTGGAGAGCGAAACTGAGAGACACTGAGTCAGTGGCGTGAGGGAGCACACGCAGGGGCGGGCCACAGGCGGGGCCTCCAGGAGTCTCTCTGCTACAGCGGAGGGGGCACTGTGGCCAGGCTGTCCACTTAGAGCCGTACCTGGGGTGTCTACCCGCCCCCCCCCCGACTTGGGTGCAGGACAGCATGTCCAGGCACATGCGAGGTGGGCCAGGCGCGTATATCTGTGTTGCTGTGTGGGCATGGGTGTTGCGTTGGTGTGGCTCCCATCACTCCAAGAGAGTAGGGGGCTTCAGGCAAATGGTGAGCCAGCCTCTCACCTACTCCAGGCCTCAGTTTCTCCCAGGGGGTGTCTCGGCATCCACCGCTGCCTCATTCCACAGTAGCCCGCTGTGATTCCCCCTACCAAGGCCGCACAGCAAGGACGTGGCTCCCACCTCTGAGCTGAATACCGCCCCCTCTCACCCTGCCCAGCTCCTGAGGGGCTAAGGGTTAGCTGAGAGGGGAGAGACACCCAGCCCTTTTCCCTAACCTGGGTAGCATTAGGTATGGTGGGAGGCTCTGCTATGTGCAAAAGCCCCAGAATGGAAGGAAAATGATACCCCAATATCTTAGCCCGGGCCAGAGAAGGAGGAGCATTTGTCACTCTGGGTCAGGGCTCCCACCCGGCACTCTTCTCCTCGCAGTGTTCTTTTGAGGCCTAGCAACTGGTGGGAGCTTCCAGAGCCCACCTTTCCAACTTGTTCCCATCAGGCTGGGAAGCCCAGGCCTGTCCCTTTTCCTGCACTGTGAGGTCCCAGGGCTCCCTGCAGGCAAGCGCTGGCTTGAGAAACCATGCTGCCTCAGAGACGTGGATAGGGCACTTCCGTCCAGGGTCTGGCTGGGCTGGGATAGAGTCCCTCCGTGTGACTGCATCTCGGACCTCAACTCTGTCCCAGCCTGGGACATAATGTGATCCTGGTGGAATCAAATGAGACGTGGCGGCCCAGGTGGTCCTCTCTTGCCAAGACATAGACGCAGGAGAGGGGAGCAGGCCTGTTGAACCTGGGAGGTGGGGCTGGGGAGGGGGCCGCTTCTTAGGCCCTGTGCTGGGTTCTGCACCTACAAACGAGCCGGCCCTGCCAAGGCTCTGAGCTGACTCCTCCCTAGGCCCTAAGGCTGAGCCTGGGCCACAGGGACAGCATGGCCCTTCCTATTCATGGCCTATTTTTCATGGGTCCCATCCCCTAGTTGTTCCCCACTCTGGGTGTGGGTACAGGAGGCCCCACCCAGAGGCAGGGAGGCCTCACATTCCTGGGCTTGCCCAAGGGGCAGCTTAGCTTGGTCAGGGCTCAGCAGCCCTCCAGGCAGCCCCTGCCAGCACCCAAATGGAGCATGGCCTCTCCCCAACTCACCCCTGAGCCCCTAGACCTCAGCTCTTCTAGCCAGGGTGTCGGGTCAGTACCCATCCCTATCTGACCCCCAGTCTGATTATCAAACCCCCGATTACAGAGGATTCTCTGTGTGGCAGGACTGGCTAAGTGTTTGTGGGCCCCAACACTCCCTCCCCTCAGCAGACAAGCATTGAACCCCAGCTCATCTCAGGCCTGGCCTACTTCTGGGGATACAGCAGTGGGCAAAGAAAAGACCCTGTTTTCTTGGTGTTCCCATCTCCATGACAGAACCAGGTGATAAGACAGGTAAAAGACATGATAAGCCAGTTATGGCTAGCATAGAGAAAAATAAAGGAGGAAAGGTGTGCGGAGGGGTCAGGGAAGGCTACAATGTGAGGGTACCCAGACGGGACCTCATGGAGCAGGTAACATCTGAGCCAAGTCCTGACGGGTGAGAAGAGAGTTAGACTGAGTGGTCTGGGCAGAGGGGATAACAAGTACAAAGACCCCAAGGCAGCCTGCGCCTGATACTGGAGAAGAGGACTGGAGGAGGGGGCAGATCAAAGAGGTCCCGCAGGGCCATTGCCAGGACCTTGGCCTTCCCTGTGGATGAGGTTAAGGGGCCTGTGCAGTCTGCTGACGCGGTTGGCACAGGCTCTCAAGCGCTGATGTGGGGCATCCCTTTCCAGCTCCCCATTAACTGACGTGCTGGTTGCTTGAAATGGGCCACGGTGGGAGTATTTATGTGGACCCCCCCCCCACGCCGCGTAACCAGTCATTAAACACTTACGGCCAGCAGTAGAGCCATGGGAGCGTTTTGAGTACCGTCTCCCTCAGACGCCCAAAAACCCCTCTGACCAACAAGTCCTGGGAGGCTGATAATCAAATTGAAGGTACACGGGTTAGGAAATACCAAATAAGGGTCGCGTGTCCACTGAGTTCAGACTTCAGGTCATGACTGGCAGGGACTGTTAGCGCCCGTGTGTATGCGGCCACCCTATTTCCATATTAAGAGGCTGTGAGCATGTATTGGGTTCTGTACGTGGGAGTGATGCCGTGTGTATGTTCCTAACCTTCGTATTACGCAACTGCAGGTGTGTCTATGGGTGGGAACCGGACCCAGGTCAGGCCCCCTCCCCTGAGCTCTGTTCCCCACAGGACATCCGGGGCCTGGAGAGCCAGCGAGAAATCCTAGAGCAGCCGTTCCTAAGTGCGTTCAGGAAGGGGCGGCGGAGAGTGCCTGTGCGGGATCTGGGCAAGGTTGTACATTATGCCAAAGTCCAGCTACGGTTCCAACACAGCCAGGTGCGGCAGGCCGGGCGAGTGGGGGGTGCTCGGGGCCAGCCTGGGGCCTGCCCCGGCCCCTCAGACCAGCGGGCCTGCTCTCCCCCAGGACGTAAGCGACTGCTACCTGGAGCTGTTCCCCTCCTGCCTCTACCTTCAGGCCCGCGGTTCCAAAGGGCTCACCTTCCAGGTGAGGGAAATAGGCGAAGGGAGGAAGCTGGGGTGGAAGGTGAGAGCAGCCTCCTGGGACGTGGGTCTCCATGTCCCGCTTGGGGTCCCCCAGCCCTCCCCTCCCCCCATGTGCTCTGGCAGGGACTGTTACCACTGATGGAGCTGAGTGTCTGCCCGCTTGAGGGGTCCAGAGAGCATGCCTTCCAGATCACAGGTGTGTGGGGGGCATGAGTGGACCTGGCCCCTAGGAGGGGCCTCTAGCTGGGGCCGCTCAGTGACCTTGGCCTCTGGCTGAGCTTCAGAACCCTGGAGGGACCATGAGTGCACTGAGGGATCCTGGCTTTTCCTCCAGTGGGCACATGAGCGTTTGCCAAGCTGGGGTGCAGGACAGCAGGCAGGGGACCTCCAGAGCTGTGACTGTGGCCCTGGGAGGCCCATGGAACCCTTGGGTGGCGCCTTTCCTGTGGGCTGCTGGCTCAGCCCATTCCGCCCCTCTACCCCCAGGCCCGCTGCCTGCTCCCCTTCATGTGCTCTGCCCCAGCCAGGATGAGCTGGGCCGCTGGCTGTACCACCTGGAAAAGCAGATAGCCCTCGTGGGAGGGCTGCAGCGCTGCCACTCAGTGCCCCCGCAGGTCAGTGCTGGGAACCCCCACACCCCTTTCCTATCGCCTCTGTGCCGACACCCTCTGCTGCCCCGACCCCCCTTCACCAGGCCCCCCCGGAGGACGAGCTGCCCTGGACTCTGCAGCACAGGCTGACCCGGCTACGGACGGCATCAGGGCACCGGAGGGTGGGCAGCGCCATCTGTGCCTCGAGGGTCAAGCTGCAGCACCTGCCCTCACAAGTGCGTGGCGGCGGGGGGGAGGGTACTCTCGGGTGAGAGGACATCGGGGCACAGGGTAGGTGGGAGGAGATGGAGAAGGGGGTTGAAAAGATGGGGGCAGAGGGGTGAGACGAGATGGAGGGGTGAGGAGATAGGGACACAGGGTTGAGGACATGGAGGCACAGGGTAGGTGGGAAGTGATGGGGAAGGGGTGAGGAGATGAGGGAGAGGTTCAGGAGGCAAGTGGGGGCCAGGCCCTTGCACACACTGGTCGAGCCCCCACCCTGTCCTTTGACCCCCTCACAGGACCAATGGGACCGGCTCCTGGTCCTGTACCCAACATCCCTGGCTATCTTCTCTGAAGAAGCAGATGGGCTTTGCTTTAAGGTGGGTCCCTCCCCACTGTGGACCCACCCCGGGAACGCCCTGTTTGTGGGGGTGGGAGAGGGCAGTGGCTCAGGGGGAACCTGTATTTCGGGGCCTGTTGAGACAGAGTGCTAGCCCCACCCACCCGGCTTGCTGCCCTGGTCAGTCTGGTCTCAGCTGTGACGTGGCCAAGGAGGGGCCAAGGAGGGGTCCCTGCGTAAGTACCCTTACCATCCTAGAGGGTTCTCTGCTAGGACCCGGCAGGACCATCACCTGGGACAGGTGGTGCGGGGGCAGAACCACTCCTGGGAGACACCCCTGTGCTGGGCCCCAGTAACCCTGAGAGGGGCCCATACTTCTGAGTGCACATTTTCCCGGTGCCCGAGGGGCATGTGTGCATGCGTGTGCATGCGTGTGTAGGAGGGCCCTCTGGGGCTGGGGTGTGTGCGTCACAGTAACCTTCTACTCTGGGGGCGATCCTGGCCTTCAGTCACTGAGAAAAATGCAGGGGTCTTCCACATGATCCCCCCAACCTACCCCCAGTCTTAGCAGGTGACCCAGGGGACCGGTCCCCAGAGGCATCCATCTGTGCCTGCTGTTGGCTGATGAAGGCCCCACCCAGAGTCCAGGGGTGAAGAGATCCCTCAGGACGGTGGGAGCGCCGGCCCCCCTCAGGGATGTCAGCCTCATCCCTGTCCTGCCCTCTGCCTGCCATCTGAGGGCCCAGCCCAGCTCTGGAGGGTGACAAGTATGGGCCCAGGCAGAGGCCCAGGGATTCCCCCCCAGACTAAGGCCCCATCTTCCATCCCTGCCCCCACAGGGGGAGCTCCCACTCAGTGCCATCCACATCAACCTGGAGGAGAAGGAGAAGCAGATCCGTTCTTTCCTGATCGAAGGTAGGCAGAGGCCTGGCCGGGGAGGGAGGGCGTGAGCCTGGTGGGTGCCCCAGCTCTTGAGTGGGGCCTTGCCTGGCTTTCTGCCTGCCAGGCCGCCCTCACAGGGTCTGTGTGCTAGGCCGTCTCATCAACACTATCCGTGTGGTGTGTGCCAGCTACGAAGACTACAGCCGCTGGCTGCTCTGTCTGCAGACCCTCGCGCCCAGGGATGGAGCCCCCCCGCCGGGTGGCCCTGAGGGCTTCCCGGGGCTGCGGATGTCCCCCCAGGTGAGGGGTCAGCCAGGGGAGACGCTGCCCCCACATCTCACATTCTGGGCAGAAGGGTAGGTCTAAGGCATGGGTACTTAGGGAAAGGGGTCCTGCTCTCTGTCTCACCTCCCCGCTCCCTGCCGCCTGCTGTCCAGGTCACGGGTGGCGGCCGAGGCTCAGCCTCCTCAGACGGACAAACCAGCTGGGACTCGGGGTACCCAGCACCCCCTTCCACCCACACCAGCCACTCTCTGCCCGAGGCCTCAGTGCCGTCCACCACAGGCTGCCCTATGCAGCCTGTGCCTGTGAGTATCTGGGGGTGGGGAGGGACAAACAGAAGAAAAGGGCAGGGGGTCACGAAGGGAGTCTGTGTTGGGGGACATGCGTCCCCATGGCACTCCGTCCCAAGCAGGACCTGGAGGAAACTTTGTGCAGCCACTGACGGGGTGAGGGCCCTTGGGAACCTTCTGGAAGGTCTTTGGTCCCCACAGGACCAGCCCAACCGTGGCTGCACCAGCATCAGCAGGCAGAGGGCAGAGCCGAGACGGAGCAGCAGCAGTCGGTCACCCAAGAGTAAGGCCCGGGGTGAGGGGCCCAACCTGGCCACCTCGTTGTACTTGGACCTGACCAAGGTGGGCCCAGCACACTGACCCCGTTCTCCCTCCCACCCTCCATCTCCCTGGCCTCCATCTCTCAGGCCCAGGTGGTCCTGGAGCCACCTGGAGGCCTTCTTGCACGGAGAAGGGAGGACTCAGGCCACCTGCAGCTCCAGGAAACCTGTCTCTTCTGCCTCTTGCCTGCAGCTGAACAGGCAGAGCCTAGAGGACCACCCCGATGCCCCAGACCACCCCCTGAAGACCCCACACTCCCCACTCTATGCCGATCCCTACACACCACCTGCTACCTCCTACCACAAGATCACAGACGTCCAGGGCCTGGATGAGGTCAGTTCCCTGTGGGTGACAAGAAGGGGCTAGATGTGTTCACAGCCTGAGGTCTGCTCAGGTCATGATGAGTGGCCAAGGGGTTTTGGGGGCAGGGATCCCTCAGCTCCACGGAGGTTCTAGTCCAGGGCCTCAGGTCCCCACCCCTTTCCTGGCAGTTCCTCAGAGCAATGCAGAGCTCACTTGGACCTGAGTCCTCGAGCCCATTCCCCTCGGTCCCTGTGTCTGTGCCGGTCTCTCACCCCAGCTCTGGACTCTCCAGTCCCCACTTGCTCTCCAAGAAGGGAGCCCTGCAGCACAGAGCCTCTCAGTGGCACCGAGGCTCCATCAAGGGCCGGGGGCCATCACCTCCAGACTCCCCTCAGCGTGTGAGTAGCAGCCCCCACCCCTGCCAGGTAAGGGGATCCGTGGAGGGGTGGAAATAGTGTGGGGGCTCTGGGACCCTGGGAGAGCAGGAGAGATAGAAACAGGAAGATAAAGCAAGCTGAGACCACAGACAGGAAGCAGTGGGGGGGGGCGGCGGGAAGGGGGACGGGCAGGAAGGGAAGATACACAACCAGGAGGAAAAGGTAGGGCTGGGATCTGGCAGATTCGCGGGCTGGTCTCCAAGCCTCCTCCCCCAGGGCTCAGCTCTCAGACTTGTGGTTGGGGTCCCCAGGTCTCCCCTGAGAGGGAAGTCTCACCCGACCCCCTGCCACCTCCCTCAGGTGAGTGAGGGCCCTTGCCTCTTTCTGAGGGGAGCTCTGGGTGTTGCTTCTTGAAGGTACATGCGTCTCTGTCCTCCCCACCAGGTGGCCATCCGCCCAAGAGCTATGGCAACATCTGGGAGGAAGCTTCATCTCCCTCCCACAAGCAGTGGCCCCAAGGAGGACCTGAGGCTGCGGGGGGGCTCATCCAGTGGATCTGATGGCCTCTGGGTGGCTGGTTCTTGGGACCACCTGCCAGCATGGACCCTGGAGTGGGGGTCTATAGCAGAGCCTGGGTCTTTCTTTGTAGGGCCACAGGCTGACCAGCATCTAACACCTGAACCCCATCCAGTGCCGGGTCAGTGTTTGATCCCAGCAGGGTGAAGGGGTCTCCAGAACTATTAGCTTCCCCGGGCTCTGAAGGGGCCAGGAGGAAGGCCTCATACAGAAGATGGCCTGGCGACGTGGCTGCGCCACAGGTCAGAGCAGGCCTTGTAGAGGGACCAAACTTCAACCTTTCCTCCAGGGAAGGAATGAGGGAGGCCGCTTGATGCAGGCTTTACCTGGCGGTGGGAAAACGGTGCAGGTGGGAAGGTCAGAGGGCTGAGAAAGCCAGGTTAGTGAGGGTCAGAGCACGTGAGATCAGAGAGCATGAGGTTAGGAGGTCAGCAAAGTCTGAGACATCGCAAGCAGAGATAGAAGGGTGTTCTGGGTGAATGTCAGCGGGCGGGGCTGGTCAGGAGAAACCGACAAGTGACTAAACAAGAAAGAAAGAGCTTTTATTTGTGCTGTGTGTCCATGCGTTTTCTGCTCAGCAGTCTGGAGTCCCCATCCTGGGGACCCTGTGCACATGCCCACCTGGCACCCAGCCTGGTGGCCTCCAGGGCTCTGCCACCACCAGCCTCCCACCCACCTTCCTGCCCCATCTCCGACTCGTCGGAGCCTTGGGACAACCCTAACATCCAGGGCCTTTATCTGACACCGCCGTATTCCACGTCTGCACCTCGTCCAGGGTTCCCCCCCCCAGAGGAGGGTCTACTGGTTCTGCCCTACAAACCCCACCCTGCACGGGCCGCTGGGCCACACCCCTACACGCCCCCATGGGCACCTGCTCACTGTCTGAGGCAGGAGCCGAGGAGGCCTTGGGGCTTAGGGGTCACAGAGTCCTCAGAGGCTTTCACTACCCCAGCCCACTTGTCAACAGGGCAGAATCCCTGGGACACCGCCCTCCAACCTGAAGGCCATCTAGTCTCCTCACTCTTGCCCCCTGCCCAGATTTCCAGCTGGGGCTTTGCTGCTGCTCTGACACCTTCTAGTTTCCAATGCCTTATCCTGCACTCTCCCCCCTAACTAGATAACCCAGTAAAATACAGGATACCCAGTTAAATTTGATTTCAGATAAACCACACATAATTTAGTACAAGTACATCTCAAATACTGCATGTCTGAAATTCAAGTTTCACTGGCACCCTATGTTTTTATCAGCTAATCTGGCCGCCTTACCAACCGGCTCCTTGCTCAGCACCTACCCACCCAGCCCTCCGGAACCTCCTTCCTCCCGGTGCGAAGCACGGCCTTGGCCTTATAGACTGTGCTTAGATCTTTGGGTGGAATCCAAGGGAGCAGGACCAAGAACACCGGCTCCTTCCTAGACGCCACAGAACACAGGGGTCAAAGGGCAAGACCTGAGGGCAGCACCTCGCTCGTCCTCAGCACCTGTGGCCATTTCTTTGTCCTGTGTCTTCCCGGACCAGGCCTGTGTTCTAAGAGCTGGGGCTGGGGCTGCGGCTGCGGCTGCGGCGTCCCTGCCCCACCTGCCGGCGGAAATAGTGGATGGCAGAGATGGTACCAATGTTGGCCAACAAGACTGCAAGAGAGCACAAACCCTCCTGAGTGCCGGCTCCATTCCAGCCTGGTCACCACCTGCTACCCGCATGGCCTGGTCCTCAAAGGGCAAGAGGAGGCCAGCGGGACAGGGAGTGGGTCAGCAATGAAAGGACCAAAGTCAGGGGAGAAATCTGTGCTTCCCCGTGCACCCCTCATCCCTGCTGGCCCAGCAGGTGAGACTGGACCCCACTGGTCCTCCTGGCCACCAGCCCACTCCTCCCCCCAGAGCCCCCAAACCTGTTTTCCAGGCATCTGGGGTATGCAGATCTGACGTTCTCACAGCCCAGGTGGCAAAGGCCACGAACACCAGGCACATGTCATTCTGGCTGAAGGTAAATGAGGTGAGAGGATCTCGGGGCTCCCCTAGGAGAGAGAAGCATGTCCACGCTCTGGTTGCCCCACCCAGACTCATCTGCCCCAGATACGCTATCTGAGCCATATCTTCCCCTGATGCCTCTGTCCCAAGACACGGGGAGTGTGGCATAGTTGAGTCGGGCTGACTTGGGCGGGTTGCGTCTGGGGTACCATTTCCTGGTTTGTAAAATATCTTCCAAGGGAAACGTGAGACGAAGTCTACTGAGTGCCTGACCTGGCAGGCAGCAAGGCCTGAGCGGGAGCCATCCCAGTGTCTACTGTGCTAGAGGCTGGGGGCAGGGCACTGCTGTCCTCTGGGTCTGGATACAAAACGATGGTCAGTGCAGACAAAAATCCCAGAGTAGCTGCGGTGTCTGGCCTAGTCTGCCCCACCTGGACTATGTCCTGCGATGGCCAGGAGCTAGTCCACCCTTCCCAGATCATCCCTGAGCACCTCCCCCCCACAGGCTCATGGCTCGGGGTCCTAGCCTGCCCCTCCCCAGCGGCCCTCCTGGCTGGACTCCCTGGACAGTATGTTCCCAGGACCTGGACAGCCCATGGGGCCCACACCACACGCACCTGCTTGACTGACTGCCAGATTGAGCTGCTCTGCTGTGGCCGGGCTAGGCTCTGGTGGGGTGCCAGGCTCCACGCCCCAGGGCACCAAGCTGGGGGGCTCCGCGGCCTGTAGCTGGAGAAGAGCAGCCAGCTCCAGCGTGCTCCCCGACGAGTCCTCCCCAAGGAAGTGTTCATAGGCCTCAGGGATGGAGATGGGCACAGGGTTTCCAGGTGGAAGGGCTGGCACAGGCTCAGCTTGTGGGGGTTGGGCCACAGAGTGGCTCCCCCGGTGCCCAGACCTCTGGGCTCGGCGGTCCTGGAAGAAGAATTCACACATGTCTGGCCACTGCACGTCGTCCAGGGCCTGGTCAGCTTCGGCCATCTCCTCGGCATCCTCATCCTCCTCCTCAATCGTGTCACAAAAAAAGAACTCATAGGCCTCTGGGAGTGTCACTGCAAAGCTGCTCCTGGGCCTGGGCCCCACTGCCGCAGAGGGGGAAGGGGGAGGCAGGTGTTTGAGGATCCGAGGCTGGGGAGACCGGGGCCCAACTGCCATGGCGTCCCAGCCTCCAGGCCCCCCTCGGCCCCCTACTGCTGTCCTGGGGGGTGAGGGCCGGGCTGTGGCTGGTGAGGGTGGGCCTGAGGTCTCTCCTGAACCTGGCTCCTCAGGGCTGGGTGCAGCCACGGAAAATCGCACTTTCTTCTTCTTGGGTGCTCGGACAGGGCCTAGTGGGGGCTCCCCTGAGTGATGTCCGGGGGCCCCTGCTGAAGGCTCCTCTCTGGGCTTCTCTCGGTGTCCTCCTGGAGACACAACAGGGCTCAAACATGGCCTGGCCGTTGGGGCAACCCCCACCTTCCCCACGTCAGGCCCAGCCTGGGGAATGGGAGCAGCTACAGACACACCCACGTCAGACTGGGCCTTGGAAACCAGGTGAGGTGGAGCCAGTGTAGATGAGTCCCCCTCCTGCTTAACCACTGGGCTCAGCATAGGCAGGTCCATGTCCAGTCTAGACTTGGAAGCAGGTGTAGACAGAGCCACATCTGACTTAGCCATTGAGATATCTGGATGAGTCTCCTGGGCAGGTGTGGACACGGTGTGTAGCTCAGCTCCAGGGGTCATTCTGAGTAGGTTCGTACCTTCCTCGGTCGTAGGGACAGGTGTAAACAGATCCAGATCTGTTCCTTGCCTGGTCACCTGTGCAGGGGCTCCTGCAGACTCTGGACCCGGTTCATCCTGGCTGGTTCCTGCTGTCTGCTCTGCTGTCCCAGCCGGGAGACACTTCCCCCTGGACCCAGCCAGGCCAAGGCCCTCCTTGGGCCTGGCCTCAGCAAGCAGCAGGGAACTGTGCTGGGTGGGAGCAGAGCCGGGGGTACTCGAGCACCCGCCCCCCTTGGCTCCAGCAGCACGCCTCTTCTTTCGGCTAGGGCTGCGTGGCGGGGCTCCAGGGCTGCCAGGGGGCCTCTGGGGAGCCGTGCTGCAGCCAGGAGACTCAGAGCTCTGGGGAGGCTCACCAGGGGGGCTAGGGGCAGGGCCCTGGGGGGCCGGCCCCTGCAGAAGCCTCTGCATCTTGTCTCTGGAAGACACTGGCCCTAGAAGGGACAAGCTCTGGCCTACGGGGGCAGCATCAGATCTGAGGGACAGCAAAGCTTCTGACCGTGCGGACGTGCTGGGCGTCTGCTGATCGGCCCCCAGGGCCAAGACAGGCTCATGCCAAGACCTGCTGACCAGCGGCCGGGTAGCTGCCTTGTCCTCCTCCTTGAAGCCAGGCCAGTCCCTCCCCCCAGAAGCCGGCTGCCCCTCGAGAAGGGGTGGAGGCCCAGGAGGACTGCTGCCACTGCTGTCTCCTTGGTCAATGTCACTGGACAAGAGCTCGTCCCCGGAGGCCAGGCTGGCCTGCAGGAGGTCACACTCTTCCATCGTGGCCGAAAACTCAGCCCAGTCCTGGTCACTCAGCTGGATGCTGTACTGGAAGTTGTCCATTTCAGGTCAGCAGAGGCACTCGAGCAGCCAGGTTTGAGGCCAGGCGGGGTCTTCAGGGACCCTGGTCCCGGGCACCGGCCAGCATACACTCGTCGGTGCGCTCCCCATCTCCTTGGCTCGGGGGCCGGCACTCCATCTGCCTTCTGAAAGAAAGCAAAACGGGGAAACCCGAGGGAAGGTGAGCGGCTCTTAAAACTGACCCCTCCTCCAAGTTAGAAAACCCGTAACTCCCACTCTCCCTATTTCCAGACTGACCCCAGTAATAACCTTGTGACGATATATGGTTACATTCCTAGACTCGAATATGGCTTAGGTCAGTGAAGTACACTAAGAAAATAGGATTCCTCGTGTTTGAATTTTTGTCCCCGGAAGTGGTTTTCTTCTCATCTTTGAGGGTTTTCTGTTCCACTGGGTCAGCTCCCCCGTCTCCAACCTTCCTCCAGAACTGCAGGTACCAAGTCAACTTCATACAGCAAAGCCCATTTCAAGGATCACTCCGTGGGAGTCAGCTCCCCTGGGCGATGGTCAGCCCCGGTCTGTCCCAGCACGCCTCATGTGGCAACTGGCCATGGAGGAGGGGCCAGTGTCCAGCAGGTGACCACCCTTTGGTGATGCCCTTCTACCAGCCGTGGCTGGGACAGGCTTCTGGACTTCCCACTGAGATCATCAAGGTCACACTGGTACTGGCTAGAGCCCACTCAGGGGTCATCAGGGAGTGCCTGGCTCTGGCCCCTGCCTAGGCAGGAGGTCACAGAACAGAAATGGGCCTCCTAACTCCCAGTGGACCACTAGGGCCAACCTCAAGGTCTGTGCCCCTCACCCAGGGCTGCCCAGCTGGCAAAGCTCCCTCCTTCTGCCTCATCTCAATGAACACAGGTGACCCTAACTGCTTAAGAGCCCCTAGTGTCTCAGCCTCCTATGAGAAGTACTCTTCGGCCTTTGGTCAGCTACCCCCACACCCAGGGTGGTGGGAGGTCGCTCTGGCCAGGCCAGTGCTGAGATGAAGATGCCTAGAGACCAGAGCAGTATGGCTTCCTGACCCCTGAAATTTGTCCTCCTCACTGGCCCTTGGGGAATTCCCTCTGTCTGACTTGGGGACTTCTTAGGGTGGGAAGGAGGGACCAACAGTGTCATACCTGGGACCCTGTGGCCAGCCAGGGCAGCGGAGCTGGGCGTCCGAGCTGCCTGTCCCAGAGCAGCATGGTGCTGGGCTCACCATGCAGGCCCCACCCCCACTGCCAAAAATACCCCATCCCTGTGGTCACATGTCTCCTGCCAGCCGTCAGGGTCCAGGACACAAATAGATGGCATTTGAGGAGCCTCCAGCTATGTGAGGGACGCCTTCCTGGTCAGGTCAGATGCTGGCCAGAGAATGCTGACCTGCAGTCAGTCCTGCACGGGCCTCCTTTTCCCAAGCTGAAGGCCACTCTGTACGTCATCTCTTGGCCCAGGATGACCTTTCCTCTTCAAGTGGCCCCCACCCACTGCAAACCTTCAGGCTCTCCAGAGTTGCCAGCAGCTCCACCTTCCATCTCCCTACTGACCGGGCCCTTTTGGGTCTTAGGGCTTTACCCTGTCACCTATGTGGAATAGAGAGTTGCGGGTGATAAGTGGGAAATCACCATTCCAGAATATTCCTAGAGGTCCTTTGGAGGTGGGCTGCTGCTGACTGGGGGTGAAATAGGGGAGCAAGGCTTGCACCTCATTCCTCTGGCCTCGAGTGGCTCACTGGCCCCTGCCCTGGCAGCACTGCTGAAACGGCCAGTGGGGCTCAAGTGACAAGTGGGGTCATTGAGGGCTCTTGGTGGCAGGAACCCCAAGGAGTATGGGCCTTGGGCCTCTAGAGAGGGTTGGGAGGGTTCAGGGGTGGAAAGTGGGTTACTCCCCACCAGCATCTCTCCCGACCTAGACTTGTAGACGGGCCCAAGAGGGAGGTGGCCGTACAGAGTCTGACCCTCCAAGAAAGGGGGCCTGGTGCTGCCACCCCCAGCTGAACCAGTCACCAAGAGTAGGCAGGCGAGGATGACAGGGCCTCAGAGGTGGGTCTCCGGAATAACCCTTCTATCCCAGGCCCCCATGAGCACTTTGCCTTAAACTTGTCCATGCGGGAGGGGGCACAAGGAGGACTCTTCTTTCACTGTTGAGCGTGGTGGGCCACAGAGAGGGCGAGTGACTTGCACACGACCACATAGCTGGCAAATGGCAGAGTCGGGTCCCAAAGCCCCTACTCTTAGTCGTTCTCCGGGCCATCCTGATCTTGGGGCTGACATTGCCCATCTCCACGCAGGTCACTGTGACACCCACGCTTGTGGCTTCCAGGCTAGGGGACGTGAAGAGGGAGTAGGGGAGCCAGACAGCAAACATCCAGATAGGTCAGTGAGATCATTTCTGACAGCAACATAATGTAAGAAGGAAATACTGTGGTGCCCTGGAAGGGCTGGAGACGCTCTGAGAAGAGGGTCTGAGTGGGTGGTGATGGAGGAAGCGGCTTTACACAGGGTGAGAGAGGCTGGGGCGCTTGATTCCAGGTGAGCTAGTCAGCGTATCACACTTGCAGGAAGGGAAGAGCTGGTGAGTGCAGCGTGTAGCTGCTGCCAGACCCCACCGGACAGGAGCCCACCTGCTGGGGTCTGCCACCTGGCCACCTTGCGCAAGCCAACCCGGCCTGCAGTGAACGCCACACAAGTGGACCCTTTCTGTGTCTGTGGAAAAAGAAAAGCTAGTTTCCTTCTTATTTTGTTCTTCTGTGAGTCTCCTGTACCAGCCACACCAAACGCTTCCCTTCTGTGTCTCTGACACCAGCAGGGTGTCCCGCAGTTTCACTCCATTCTGATATCACCTGCGGGAGACACAGGTGAGGGCTCAGTCCCACAAGACTGCCCCCTTCAGATGCCAGTCACAAGCAGCAGGACCTCAGCTTACCAGCCTCTTCTGCCAACGTGGCTACAAACCAGACTTCCCCGTGACCCCTCCCCTTGGATTTGATGCGTTTCCTAGAGTGGCTCACAGGGGTCAGGGAAACGCTTACTTACGTTTCCCGGTTTATTGTAAGGGGGTATGGTAAAGGGTACAGAGAGAGGAGATGGATAGGGGGAGGTATGTGGGAAGGGCACACCCCGTGCAGGGTGCCAGTCTCCCCACGCCTGCATGCGTTCAGCCTGCAAGTTCCCTGAGCCCCAGAGAACTGGGACTTTATGGAGGCTTCCGGACAGAGGCACGGTGGATTGTTAACTCCATTTCCAGCCCCTCTCCCCTCTCTGGAGAATCCCAAGCTTCCAATCATGGCTGGCTGGTCTTTCTGATGACCATCCCCCACCAAGAGCCTGCCCAGAGTCGCCTCATTAGAACAAAACATGGTCCCGGCACTCTTATCACTTAGGAATGCGCAAGGGTTTCAATAGCTCTGTGCCAGGCACGGGCGGACACCAACACGTGTATCTTCTGTGATCCATAGCCGGCCTCCTTTTTTTTTTTTTTTTAAAGTTTTTTTTTTTTTTTTNGACAGAGATAGAGACAGCCAGCGAGAGAGGGAACACAAGCAGGGGGAGTGGGAGAGGAAGAAGCAGGCTCATAGCAGAGGAGCCTGACGTGGGGCTCGATCCCACAACGCCGGGATCACGCCCTGAGCCAAAGGCAGACGCTTAAACCGCTATGCCACCCAGGCGCCCCTAGCCGGCCTCCTTTGAGCCTCCCCATGCTTTCGGGCACCTCGGGGGCTGTGCCTGTCCGCTTCACCACCGAGAGTGGCCCCACGTGTGAAGGGACACATCCTGCATCATTTTTCTGCGGGTGGAAATTTGGGTTGTCTCCACTTTGCCGCTATTATAAATAACGGTGCTGTGAACATCCCAGAACATTTCTTTCGGAAAACCCGTGTCCTTGGTTTTGGAGAGGTCAGAGGGAGCGTTTGTTTGGCAGTGTTGCCGCGCTCCGGCTGCAGGCCTCGCTGGGGTGGTCCGCGTGCGGCGCTCCTCGCTGACGGTCTGTCACCTCGGCCTTCCGGACGCTCTGTGGTGGCACGGCGGTCTCACCCCACATTTCCTCATGCTGGCCCCGGGCAGCTCTGTTTCTGTGAAGCTGTGTGTCTTCTCGGTGTTTCTGCCACTTGTGCGCCTTTCCCTCTTGACGTACAGGGCTTGGGCCTTCTGGATAAGAATTACGTATTGATGTCCATGCGATCAGCATCTTCTCCCCCAGTTTTGTCTGTCACTCTCTTCACAGAAATTTTAAATCTTGATACAGCCCAGGTTATCAACAACTTTATGTTATCACCCTTTCTGTTCTTTTTTTCAAAGATTTATTTCATTTATTTATTTTTAAAGATTTGTTTATTTACTTGAGAGAATGTGAGGGCACGCACGAGCGGGGGAGGGGCAGAGGGCGAGAATCTCAAGCAGGTCCTGTGCTGAGCCCGGAGCCTGATGCGGGGCTTGATCTCACCACCCTGAGGTCATGACCTGAGCCAAAATCCAGAGTCAGAGGCTCAGCCAACTACACCACCCCAGGAACTCTTTGCCTGCCCCAAGTCATAAAGACTTCATGAAGATACCCTTGAGTATTTGTTTAAAGCTCTGGTGTTTTACCTTTCACGTGGGTCTGCAGCCCACCTGGTGTTGGTTTTTGTGGGCGGTGGGTGCTGGGGGTGTTTCCATGTGGACCCTGGTTGGCCCAGTGCCACGTCCAGGCCCAGTGGCACACACATGCGGGCCTGTCTGTCTGCAGCACGGCCCCACATGGGGTTGGAGCCCTACAAGGTGTGAGGTTCAGAGGGTTTGGGGCAAGGGCTTTTCAGCAGCTGCCCAGGCTGCCCTGGGAGAAGAGAACACAGAGCTTGAAGGGAGGCAGGGAGGCCAGCTCTGAGGCCATGCGGAGGGAGCAAGTGGACTAGGGCGATGGAGGGAAGGGTTACCTGAGGGCAGGCGAGGACTGAGCTCAGCCCTGAGGCCCCCCGGTTCCTCCCCTCCCACCCAATCAAGGAGGACCTCCTTGGGGGGGGGGCAGTGGAGGGATGTCTGCCGTAAGATGAGGAAACCAGGCAGAGCTCTGTAGCACCACAGTGGATGTTAAGTCTCGGTGGAGACCTGGGTCAGGGGAACAAGTGGACGGACAGATGGGCAGTCAGACACACATCCCACAGAGTGGGGAGCAGAGGCCCAAGCTGGAAGAGGTGCGCGGGGAGAGCGAGGTTAAGAGAAGGCAGCCTGCTGTACCCCTGGGGGCCACCTGAGGGCACCAGGACTCCACTGGAAGCAGACCGAGCTCAGCCCTTCCAGCCCTCCTTGCCCTGCTCTGGGGGGATGGAGCCTTGGGGGATGCCAGGCCCCCTTTCCTGAAGCCAGATAGTCCCCTTTGAGCCCTTGACCTTGCGGCAGTAAGCACCCAAAAATAAGAGAGTAAGAGCCAACTTTCAATGAGTAGCTATTACATGCCAAGCAGTCTTAAATGATTACACAGATTATGGGCTTTTAACTTAAAAAAAATAATTTTATTGAGGTATAATTTACATACAGTAAACCGCACATATTTGAGTGTGAAATGTGTTAAGTTTTGACCTTTGTGACGCCCAGGAAGCCATCACCACAATCCAGAGAGTGAACATGCCCATCACCCCCAAAGCCCCCGTGCCCTTGGTGATGCCCCCTTCCCCTGCTCCAAGCTAACCGTCAATCTGTGTTTGGTCACTATGGTTAGGTGACATTGTCTAGAACTTTATGTCAACGGGATTATAAAGTATGTACTCATCTGTACAGTGCAAAACAGCACAGCACGTCTGAGCTCTGGCACTGGGCAGAGCTTCAGATTCATCCGTTATATTGTATATACCAGGAGTTCTTTTTTTTAAATGAAGATTTTATTTATTTATTTTAGAGAGAGAGAGTATGAGTGGGGAGAGGGGAAGAGGGAGAGGGAGTGAGAGAATCCCAGGCAGGCTCCACGCCCAGCACAGAGCCCAGTAAGTATATGTTTAACTTTTAAGAAACTGCCAAGCTGTTTTTTAATGTGGTTACAATTTTTCATTCCCATCAGAAATGTTTGCAGTTTCCAGTGGCTCCACATCCTTGGTATGGTGGGTCTTTTTAACTTTAATTATTCTATTTAACTTTAATTATTCCAATAGCTATACAGTGGTGTCTCACTGTGAATTTAATTTTAATTTCCTTAATGACAGATGATGTCGAGCATATTTTCGTGTGTTTATTTGCCATCCATGAAATGACTGATCAAATCTTCTGCCCATTTTCTTAACTGGGTTGTTTTCCTATTATTGAGTCTTTATATGTTCTGCATATAGTTTCTTTATCAGACGTGATTTGAAAATATTTTCTCCTAGTCTATGGCTCATCTTTCTGTTTTCTTAACAATGCCTCTTGAAGAGCAGAGGCTCTTAATTTTGATGAATTCCAACTTATCCATTTTTCTTTCATTGAATTGTTGTTGTTGTTGTTGCAGCTAAGAAAACTTTGCCTAACCAAAGTTCACAAAGATTTTCTAAGTTTTCTCCAAAAAGGCTTATAGTTTTAGATTTTGCATTTAGGTCTATAATCCATTTTGAGTTAATTTGTATATATGATGTGAGGTAGAGATCCAGGTTATTTTATTTGCATGTGGATGTCCCATTGTTCCCATACTATTTGTTGAAAGGCCCTCTTTCTCCACTGAATTGTCTTTGGAACTTTGTTAAAAATCAACTGACCATACAAGTGTAAGTTTATTTACAGAATTCTAGGTTAATAGCTTGGATTTTTAGTATTTTAAAGATGTTGTCCCACTGTTTCCTAGCATGCCTTGTTTCTTTTTTAAAGATTTTATTTATTTGAGAAAGAGAGAGAGACCGTGCGCGTGCACGCGCGCGCGCGCGCGCGCGCACACACACACACACACACACACACACACACACACACGAGGGGAGGGGCAGAGGGCGAGGGAGGCATGAACTGAGCCAAGACAGCCGCTTAACGGACTGAGCCACCCAGGCGTACCAGACGCCTTGCTACTAACAAGAAGTCTGCTGTAATTTTATTTTTCTCTACATATAACGTCTTTTTTTTTCTCTATCAGCTCTTAAAACTTTCTCTTTGTTGCTGTTTTTGTAGGGAGGGGGTTAACAGTTTTATTGACATGTAATTCACACAATATACAATTCACTTATTTAAATTACGTGGCTTTTTGTATAATCACTGGGGTGTGCCATCATCAGCATAATCCAGTTTAGAACATTTTCGTCGTCCCACTAGGGAACCTTGTGCCCACAACTGTCACCCCCCCATTCCCCTCAACATCCACCCCCGCCCCTGGCAACCACTAATCTACTTTCTATCAACTTGCCTATTGAGGACCTTTCATGTAAATGGGATCGCACGATATGTGGCTTTTTGTGACTGACTTCTTTCACCAAGCATATTTTCAAGGTTCATTCATGTTGTCACAGGTGCCAGGGCCTCACTCCTTTCTATTGCAACATAATATTCCATTGTATGGGTATGGCTCATTTTATTGATCTATTCATTAGTTGATGGACACTGGGTTAGTTCCACTTCTTGGCTATTCTTTTTTTTTTTTTTTAAGATTTTATTTATTTATTTGACAGAGAGACAGCCAGCGAGAGAAGGAACACAGCAGGTTCCACTTCTTGGCTATTCTTTTTTTTTTTTTTTAAGATTTTATTTATTTATTTGACAGAGAGACAGCCAGCGAGAGAAGGAACACAGCAGGGGGAGTGGGAGAGGAAGAAGCAGGCTCATAGCAGAGGAGCCTGACGTTGGGGCTCGATCCCATAACGCCGGGATCACGCCCTGAGCAGAAGGCAGACGCTTAACCGCTGTGCCACCCAGGTGCCCCCACTTCTTGGCTATTCTGAATACTGTTGCAAGAACACTTGTGCACAAATTTCTGTGTGGACATGTTTTAGTTTCTCTTGGCTGTGGAACTAGGAATGGAATTGCTGGATCAATTGAGGAACTTCCAGACTGTTTTCTAAAATGGCTGCACCGTTTTACATTCTTATCAACAATTTCCCCACAAGTTCACTAACACCTCTTACTATCTGTACTTTTTAAAAATTTTAATTTTATTTTACCATTTTTAAAAGTAATCTCTACAGCCAATGTGGAGCTCAAATTCTTGACCCTGAGAGATCAAGAGCTACATGTTCCACCAGCTGAGCGAGACAGGTGCCCCTCTGTCTTTTCAATCATAGCTATTCTACTGGATGTGAAGTGTATCTCACTGTGGTTTTGATTTAAATTTCCATGATGACTAATGATGTTGAGCTTCTTTTCAGGTGCTTATTGGCCATTTATATACCTTTGGAGAAATGTCTGTTCTGATTTTTCACCCGTTTTTTTTTTTTTTTTAGCTGGGTTATTGAATTGAGAATCATTTATATATTTAAAAAATATATATATCATATATATATGGCACCTATCAATATATATTTATATATTATACATATGTTATGCAATGTTTTTCTCCTGTGTCTTTCACTTTTTTTGGATAATGTCCTTTGAGGCATTTTAAAATTTTTATGAAGTTCAATTTACTTTTTTTCTTCTTTTGTCACTTATGTTGTTAGTATCATATCTGAAAAGGCTTTGCCTTCATCACCCAAGATCATTTTCTTCTAAAAATTTTATAAAAGTTTTAGCTCTTTCATTTATGTGTAGCACCTATCTTGAGATAATTTTTGTGTATGGTGTGAGGAAAGATGTGGATAATCAGATGTCCCAACAACATTTGTTGAAATGGCTATTCTTTCCCCCATTGGACTGTCCTGGCATTCTTGTTGAAAATCAATTGACTGTAAATATGAGGGCCTGTTTTTGAACTCTCAGTTCTATTCCACCAATCGCTATGTCTAACCTCAACCTCATACTAGCACCACACCGGCTGGATTACTGTAGCTTTGCAATGAGTTTTGAAATCAGAAAGTTTGAGTCCCCCAGCTTTGCTCTTCTTTTTCAAGACTGTTTTGAATATTTTGAGTTGCTTGAATTTCCATATGAATTTTAAAGGCAGCTTGTCAGTTCCTGAAAAAATCTTAGTAGAAATTTGATAGAGATTGCATTGAACCTAAAGGTCAATTTGGGAAGTATTAACATCTTAATGATATTTAATCTTCTGATCCATGAACATGGGATATCTTTCCATTTATTTAGAATTTCTTTTTTTTTTTAAAGATTTTATGTATTTATTTATTTGACAGAGAAAGACGGAGAGACAGCCAGCGAGAAAGGGGACACACACAGAGGGATTGGGAGAGGAAGAAGCAGGCTCAATGCAGGGCTCAATCCCAGGACTCTGGGATCACAGCCTGAGCAGACGCTTAACGACTGAGCCACCCAGGCGCCCATATTTAGAACTTCTTTAACCTCTTTCAGTCATGCTGTGTTGATTTTGAAGTGTGAGTTTTGCACTTCTTTTATTAAATATATCCCTAAGTATTTTATTCTTTTTGATGGTTTTGTAAATGGATTTGATTTCTTAATTTCATTCTTTTTTTTTGCAATGAGCATTTTTAAAAGTCAATATTTTATTTTTTTTATTTAAATGCAATTAATTGACATATATAGTGTATTAGTTTCAGAGGTAGAGTTCAGTGATCCATCAATCTTACATAAGACCCAGTGCTCATTACATCCTGTGCCCTCCTTAGTGTCCATCACCCAGCTACCCCATCCCCCACCCCTAAATTTCATTTTCAAATTTTCACCAGTGTATAGAAACACTATTGATTTTTAAAATATCGATCTTGTGCCCTGCATCCTTGCTTAATTTATTAGTTTTAATAGTTTTCTTAGTGGATTTCTTGGGGTTTTTAATATCTAAGGTCATGTCATTCGAACAGAGACAGTTTTACTTCTTCCTTTCCAATCTGGCTGCCTTTCGTTTCATTTCCTTGCCTAATTGGCCTAACTAGAACTCCCTACACTGCTGGACAGAAGCGGCAAGAGCAGACACCATTGTTTTATCCCTGCATCGTAGCGATTTGATTATGTGGTTCCTTGATGTAGTTTTCTTCAGACTTCTTACGCTTGAGTTTCATTGAGCTTCTTGGATCTGTGGGTTTATAGTTTGCATCAAGATTGGAAAAACCAGTCGTTATTTCTTTCAGTGCTTTCTAGCTCTTCCTCCTCCTTCTGGGACTCCAATTACATGTATATTAAGTCACTTCAAGTTGTCCCACAGCTAACTAATGCTCTTTTCTTGTCTTTCCTTCTTTACCAGTTTTTAAATCTCTGTTTCAATTTGAATAGTTTTTATTGTTATGTTTGCAGGATTTTAGCTTCTTGAATGCATGAAGTGTGACTATCACAACCATTTTAATGTCCTTGTCTACTAATTCTATTATCTGTGACATTTCGAGGGTTCCTTCCAATTGATTGATTTTTCTATTATGAATCATATTTTCCTGCTTCTTTGTATTCCTGGTAATTTTTTACTGGCTGCCAGACATCAAGAATTTTAATGTGCTGGGTGCTGTGTTCCTATAAATATTCTTGGGCTTTGTTCTGGGGCACACTCGAGTTACTTGGGGACAGTTTGATCCTTTGGGGTCTTGTGCATAAACTTTCTTAGGCAACACCAGAACAGCGCTTACTATAAGGCTCATTATCTCTCACTACTGGGACAAGGTCCTTCTGAATACTGTGCTATGTGCCCTATGAATTATGGGCTTTTCCAATCTGGCTAGAGGTGACCAAAGGTGTGAACTCAAAGGATTTTTCTCTCTAATCTTCTCTGGGGGTTCTTTCCTGGCCTCAAGGAGTTTCTCCCAGCATGATCTAATCAGCCTTGAGGGAGACCCTCTGCAACTCTCCAAAGTCCTCTCTTGGGTATCTCTTTTCTTGCTGACTCTAGCTGCCCTGTTCCCCACTCCCAGCCACAGAAGTCTGCCAAACTGCCTGGCCTCCCCCTCCCTGCAGTCGTGGCCTGAACACCACCTGCTGGCAGTCAGCTGGGGCGATACAGGGCTCACTTCATTTGTTTTCCACTTCTCAGGGACCACTGTCTTTCACACCTGCTATTTCATACATTTTGTGCAGTGTTTTAGTTGTTTTAGGCAGGAGGGTAAATCTGGTTCCTGCCACTCCATCTGTGGGGAATTAATTTCACTATGCTGATTATTTCTTTTACTTAATTCCTTCAACCACACAGCACTAGAGGTAAGCAGTATTACTAACACTATTTTACATTGGAGGTTTTGTGACTTGCTCAAGGTCACACAACTCAGTGACATCGGAAATAAAATTCAGGGGCGCCTGGGTGGCACAGCGGTTAAGCGTCTGCCTTCGGCTCAGGGCGTGATCCCGGCGTTCTGGGATCGACCCACGTCAGGCTCCTCTGCTATGAGCCTGCTTCTTCCTCTCCCACTCCCCCTGCTTGTGTTCCCTCTCTCGCTGGCTGTCTCTCTCTGTCAAATAAATAAATAAAATCTTAAAAAAAAAAAAAAAAGAAATAAAATTCAATCCCAGTCCGTGCTAGAAGCCTTCCCTGAGCCACTCCTGCGCTGACAAGATCTCGAGGGGGTGCCCAACACAGGAGCCCCACGTGGAGATCGTGGTTGTAGGGTGTGTGTCTGCGGCCTTCCCAAACACAGGGCAGACTGAAGGAAGTTCAGAAACATGGGAGAGAAGGTGGAGTCTGTGTCTTCGTGGGAAAGGCCCTGGCCGCCCCTGAGGAAGTTCTCTATTTGCGTCTGACTCAGACCCTATCTCTGACCTTGGGATTGTGTGTCTCTGACTCTGCGTGTGTCCTCACTTATCTGCCCAGGTGGAGCTGATTTCTAGGTGGGACAGTTTCTGGAAGCGCAGAGGCTGGGAACTGCTTCCCTCCCCATCCTCTTCTCCAAACTTGCCCCAATGCCACACTGCAAGCCTGAGGGGACTGTGCACCCTGGACTCCAGTGGATGGCAGCCGAGAAACCTACAACCTGGTCACACATGCACTCAGTCGCAGCCACGGGCCCTGTAGTTACAGCTGCCAGCTCCAAGCACTTCTTGGGGACTGGAACATTCCAGCACTATCTCATTCTCCCAAGTTCCAGGCTGGGGTGGCCCAGACATTCCACAGAGCTCTGAGCTCATGCTGGGCACGTAGGTCTCCCCACCCAGGAGGAAGCTGCCTCGCTGCATTTGGGCAGGAGGGCAAACCCAAGGCTGAGGCTGAGGCTCACGGGCAGGGCGGGCGGTTATTTGAAGGAGCCCTCAGGCTCCACGCTCCCAGCTGTCTGTGCATGTACGCCAGGGAGGGTCCCCATGTATCCATCCAGGGAGAGTCCCCTGTGTGTCCTGGTGCCAGGGAGCAGCCACATACACAGAGGGGGTCAGCCTAACACCTGAAGCTTAGCTTCTGCCCCCCAGAGGGGCACGTACTTGCCCTGTGACTTCTGGAAAGTCAACAACGGCCTCCTGCCACCAATCTACTTGGTAAAAGTAAGCTCTGGCGTTTTAGTCCTTTGAGTTACTGTAACGAAATACCATAGACTGGGTAGCTCATTTCTCACAGTTCTGGAGGCTGGAAGTCTGGGATCAGGGCGCTAGCAGGCTCTGATTTGGGCGAGGGCCCTCTTCCGGCTTGTGGATTGTCACCCTCTGTCTTGTTACCTGGTGGAGAGTGAGTGCATGTTCACACGCCTGTGTCCCTTTCACAAGGACACCAATCCCATCCCATTACTGAGGGCAATCACCTCCAAAAGGCCCCTTTCCTAACGCCATCACCTTGAGGGGTAGGTTTCAACATATGAAGGGGGGGTGGTGGTCAGTCTAGAGCACCTGGTCTCTGCTCAGGAAAAGTCTGAACAAAGATTGCCAGCTCTAAGTGGGCAGACTGGTCAGCTCAGATTCTGGGTGGCAACCCACACCTCTCAATTTTGCACACCATATCCCTAGAGACACCTTTGTGGAGCTTTTTCTCTTTTCCTAAAGCTGAACAGGAGAGAAGGAAATTGCTAGCTCACACCACCCGATGATGGCCTTTCATTCAGAGCCAGTCTCTGAACGTAGAGAAAAAAGCGAGCCGGAGCTCACAGAACACTTTCCTGACCCTGAGCTGCCAGGAGAGCTGAGGTCCATGGTATCGCATGGGGCCTCGAAGAACAATGAGAAGGCAGGCTCAGGAGCCCAGTCAGCCCCCAGCCCTCTGGGTGTGAGCGTTTGGTGCAGGTAGTGGTCAGCTGGTAAGTTGGGAGGGGAGAGTGGGGGCTGGGGGAGGACAGGGACTGCCGACCTCTCCCTCACTGTGCTAAACACCGCCAGGGGTGCTGGGGGGATCCAGTGTGACAGGAGGGGTAGAGCTGGAGAAGCCCTCCTCTCCACCAGCGTCTGGTTGGTAGAATAGCTGCAGGAAGGCTCCCCCTTCCCGGCCCACTATGTGGGTAAGGACGGGAGAGCAGGGGTGGGATGTTCCTGCTGGCTCAGGTGTGTGCACCCCTCTTACACCATGCACAGGGCTCCGGCCTTCCAGCCCTGACTTCCTACTCATTGCTGAGCTTCTTCCTCCCCACACAGACATTGGGACTCCTCACTCACGGTAGAGGCCCAGGAGAGAAGCCCAAAGTTACCGGGCAGGGGTCAGGGTCAGGGTCAGGTGGGATACCCGGAGGACACACCCTTGAAACAGCAGCTGCAGGTACTTTTTGGTAACCGCGCTTACCAGGCTGCAGAAAGAGTCGATGCTCCCCAGCCAGGAGCAGGCCGTGTGGCCCAGGAGTTTCACAGTGCCTGTGCTGTGGATGACGGAGCCTGCTGAGGCCAGGCCCACCCTGGGTGGTGGCTCTTTGGCTCTCAACAGCAAGCATCTCTCACACCTGTCCTTGTTGGAAACCTGAAGCCTGTGACTCCCCAACCCCATGCTCTGATGCAGGGTGCCCTATCAGTTACTGCCCCAGAAATGACCCCCAGCTCTGCCTGGCTCCCTCAAGGGTGGACCTGGACTGTGGCTGGTCAGCACCACGGCAGGGCCCTGGGCCTGTCCCTGCACCCATCCAGTTGGCGCTTGCTCGGAACCCGTCTCCAGGTCACAGTCAGGCCAGTCCATTCTCTGCTTATGACGATATTGCAGGGACTATTTCTGGGGTTACTCTCACCAAGAGTCCAGTCCTCACCCCCACCCAACCTCTTCCACAATCCCATTGTCAGGAAGGCAGGTGGGGGTGATGGCTGGGTGGCCATGGGCACATTAGTCGTGTATTCCTCTTGTTATCTAAGTTTTACAACTTAAATTGCAATTGCTGTTATAGTTATTTTACAGCTTATTGTTATTCTATTGCTGCCCAAAAACCTGACCTCAAGTTTAGCAGCTTAAAATGACACACGTTGATTATCTCCCACCGTTTCTGAAAGGGAGAAATCCAGGAGCCGCTCAGCTGGGTGGTTCTGGCCCAGGACCTCTCCTGCAGTTGCCGTCGCGATGCTGACAGTGCTGGGACCTCATCCGAAGCCTCAAGGAGTTGGAGCACCTACTTCTAAACTCACTCTCACTCAGGTCCACACTCTGTTGGCCTCTCCATAGTAAAGGACAGCTGTCCTCCCCCAGAGTGAATGATGTCACAGAGAGACAGACACAGCGAGACGTGCTTGCAAACTAACGTCAAAGAGACATCACGCCACTTCTTCAGGGCCCGATTGGTCACGCGAGCCAACCTCAGCACATCACAAGGTTGCAGAACAGGAGGGGGATCCCTGGTGGCCTTCTAGGAAGCTGTCAACCCCAGGGCCTGTTTCCTTGACCCTCGTACATCCCAGAATGGATGCAGTCCCTGGGGCTCTAGGGAGCAGACACGGAACAGCCAGGCACAGCTGTGGGACCCTTTAGGTCCAGCTTCCTGCTCTGGAAAGCTTGCCAGGTGATGGGAGGAGGTTGCTGAGGCCTGAACGTAACCAAGGGACCACTGGAGCTTTGGTGGGGGAGCTAACGCCTCACCTCTCACAAACCAGGGCTCCGAACAACCCAGCCCCTCCCCACTCTGAAATTCCGACTGACTGAAGTTTCATGGGCCGACTTCTGTCACCATAGAGATGGACTCTTTCTCCAAATTTCTAACAGCCACGATTTGCTGTCATTGTTCAGTCCCTAAGCCCTGGCCCCACAGGCAGATGGAACACAGGGATCCCACATCCAGAGAGGCAGGCAGCTCTGCTGACCGTGCACATGAATTTAGCAAACATTTATTGGCTCTTGGTCTTTGCCAGGAACTGGACTGGAAGGAGACCCCAGATACCCAATGAGACTCCTCCTGGTGGTGGAGGGAAAAGATCAGCCTTCTAGCCGCCTTCTCCCCAGGAGGAGGTCCAGATTCCTCCCCGACCCCTACCACACAGCCTTGCCAGGAGGTGTTTCCTCTATTATTCAGCAGAAAGTGTCTGCAAGACAAAAGCCAAGATAAAAACAGCTGGGTGGGTGGGTGGCTAGGTCAGGGACAGGGAAAGATTACTTAAAAAATAAAATCTTAAAAAAAAAACAACACTCCTAAATACAGAGAACTGGTGGTTCTCAGAGGAAAGGTGGATGGGAATGGGTGAAACAGGCAAGGGGGTTAGGAGGTACAAATTTCCAGGTAATATGATAAATAAGTCACAGAGATGAAAAGTGCAGAATAGGGAATATGGTCAATACTACTCCAATAATTCTGACCCCGACAGATGACGACTGCTCTTGGGGTCTTGGGGTGGTGAGCACTGTCTCACGTATGCAACTGTCAAATCACCGTGTTGTGCACCTGAGATTAAAGGAACACTGTACTTTGACTGCACTTCAAAACCCTTCCCAAACCTCCCGACTCCGTCTTTCATTCAGTTATTCAGGTCAGTCCGCATCGAGCTGTTCCCAGCAGGTGCTGGGGACAAAGTGAGTGACACAGACGTGGCCTTAGCCTCTGGAGCCTACGGAGCCTGGGGTGGCTGCCTCCAGTGGGCAAGTGGGGAGAGAATTCCAGCGGGGAGGCTGAGTTCAAACAGAGCGCAGGAGGAGCCTGCCTGTCTGAGGAACAGTGTGTGGTCCCCCACAGAGCCTGAAAGGCCCTTGGGGGTGTCCTCACCCCAAAGCTCCCTTTGGCAACAGTGTTGAGAAGAGATTACCAGAAATAGGAAGTAAAATGTGGCATGGGAGTGGGGGTGGGAAGGACAGGAAGTAAGGCAGGGAGGGAATGGGCGGCCAGGAATCTGGTCCAGGGTTATCACTACCCTCCCACAGGAGGAGGAAGCGCATCGTGGCCCAAGTTCCCGGTGATTTCTCCAGGTGGCCCTTTTTCCTTTGGCCACACAGGTAGGGAGGTCCCTCTTTTTCCTGCAGGATGTGTGGGCCCCAGCCTTGTACAGACCCTAACCACCCCCCTACCCCCCCAGGCTTCACATCCCAAAGCACCACCCCCTAGCTTCTGCACTGAGGCCCTGAGCAGCACCCTTCCCCCAACCACGCTGAGCTTCCAGCTTTAGCAATAGACCCTGTGCTAGTCTCCTGCCCAAGAGGGCTTCCCAGGCGTGATCAACTATCCCTCCCCCACAGTCCTGCTGATACCACAGCTCTGAAGGGAGAGGAACTACCTTGAAGCTCCCCCAGGGCCAGGATCACCGAGTGTGCAATGTCCAAGGGTACAGTACCTGGCCCGTGTAGCTGCCACCATCTGGGATCACTGACCCAGGCCCTTGACTCTTGGGGAGATGGGCAAGGAAACCAGAGGGCAGGGGGTGACTGGCTTGGTGGGGATCTGGGGGTCCCTGCTGGGTACGCACGGCTGCGTGCAGGAGAGCCCAGGTGAATCCTGCCTGTGACACAGCCAAGAAGCCACTGGAGGCGAAGAAGGCTAACCTCCAGCAGTGACTCACCCTCTTTCTCCTTGATGGGCCCTGGCCAGGCAGGTGGCCGGCAACCATCTGATAAACTCAGCTGCATTTGGGAAATGAGTCTTGGCTCAGCCTCACATGGACTCAGGATGAGACACTCCAGTCTCAGCTTGTATGACTCAGATCACCCCCTCATTACGACTGGAGCACAGCCCCCAGCAGCAGCTCAGGGAGACCTAGGACCGCAGGACAGTGACTCAGGGCTGATGTCCAATGCTGCCTAGCATTCCTGCCCAGGACTATAGGGCTGACACACAGCAGGTGCTCAGAACAGAGGCATGGGCAGGACCACCCTCCAAGTCTTTTCCCACTAGGGGGGAGACCTCCCCTCCCAGGGTACACAGCAGGACGGGACTCTGGTGGGAGAGTGCCCCCCCCAACCCTGACACTGAGTGCTCTTGGCAAGCCTTGCCCCAGTTCCTGTCCTTAGGACTCAGTCAACCTCTCCTGATGGCACTCCTCTCCTGGCCAAACACTGGCCTGGGGCAGGCTCAGTCCAGGCAGCTTTGCGTTGAACCATGAGAACAAAGTAGGGAGTGGACCAAGCCAGAACTGAAGCTTCAGGGCGTGATCACCTCTCGCCACAGCTCAGCGGCCCAGTACAAGAGTGTGACAATGTCTCCACCTTCCAAGGTCCACAGGAGTGGGACTGGGGTAAGGTACCTTAAAAAACAAACAAACAAAAAATCCTTGCGCAGTGATGCCGCCAAAGTGGTTTCCGACATTGGGTTGCATTGTAGAAAATGTGACTGTCACTTTGCTGAGTGGCTTCTCACATCCCCAACACTCCCGGGAGGGTGGCTGGCTGCTGCACGGATGCAGGCACACCGGCCCAGCCTTGGGGTAGAGGAAGGGCCGGCACGGGGTACAGAGCCTGGGGAAGGGCCACCAGCAGTCCCGCCCCCGAAGTCAGCACAAAGCAACCAGCAGACACCCCCCCTCCCCGGGCAAAACGCCAGACTGGAGTCTTCACAAAGACAAAAAAAGATCAAACTCTCTCGACGCGGCCTCTGGAAACAAGTATTCTCCGGTACACTCAGAGGCCACGGCCCTAGAACGGGGTGCAGCCTCCGCCACAGTCTGAGGATCAGGCCTCACCGCAGCCACGGCCTCCAGGGCGCGCACCCGTTCTGCAGCCCCGCTCTAGGGACGTTGGGGGGCGCCCCAGTCAGGCCCAGAGGCAGCCGCAGCGCGAATGCGGACCCAGCGCGCAGCAGGGGGAAGGGGCGGTCGAACGCCAGGAGCGGCGCGCAGCCGGCGTAGACCTCGGGCGCCCGGGCCTCCGCAGCGGGGGGCGATGGAGACGGGCGGCGCGAGGGCCCCAGCTGGCCCAGGAAGGCCGCCAGGTGGCCAAGCAGGCGAGAACGCACGTCGGCCGGGACGCCCTCGCAGCCGGCCAAGAAGCGATTCACTCCGCTAAACACTCGTTGAAGCCGGCGCGGTACTTGCCCAGGACGGCTGGGTCAGCGCTGAGCGCGGCTGCGGGGGCGGCAGGAGACGGGCGGTCGGTTCCCGCCGCGGTGGTCCCGCGAGGCTCCCCGTCACCGCCGCGCCGCCCCCCGCACGCCGCGGCTGCCCGCGCCTCACCTGTCACCTGCACTCGCCGCAGGCTCCTAGGTGCCTCACCGTGTTCTCCAGGATGTCTGCTTTCTCCAGCTTCGAATGGCGGGAGCTCTGGGGGTAGGGCGTGGGGGGGGGGCTTGCAGCCCAGCAGTGCGCCAAGACTTCCGAGCTCCGCACCTCCGCCCCTCGATCTCACCTCCCGACCCCGACTTACATCCTTCCTGAAGGCGTCCAGGATGAGGGTCTTGAGCTGCGAGAGGCTTTCGTTGATGCGCGCTCGGCGCCGCTTCTCCATGACCGACTTGGAAGACTGTGGGTCGGGCTGGGGCAGAGTCCCGCGTCCGTCCGTCCCGCCCCCACGCCTCCCAACCCACGCCCCGCCAGGTCCCCACCTTTCGGTGCTCCGCCGCGCTTCGGGGCTTATTCGGGGTTCTGGCGGGCCGGCGCTCCTGCCAGCGGCGAGGGTCTCGGCTTCCCGGGGGTGTCCGCAGGCATGGTGCGCCCCCGCGCCTCCGGAGCCAGGCGGAGGGCGCCGCCAGGGGCTGGCGGGCGCGTGGCGTCCGTGCTCTTCTCCGTCGAGTCCCGGGCTGCAGGCCGGCGCGAAGAGATCCCGGGCGCGCGGCTATTTAAGGCAGCGCGGCCGCAGGGTGTGTGAACCCGGCTCGGCCTTCTTTCCCACGCTCTCGCCGGCCAATGAGAGGCTGCGCTCCGCCCGCCCGCCCCCCGCCCTGCGCCGGCCGCCCACCCCGCCTGCCGCCCCCGCCAAATGTCAGGCACGCCTAGGCTCCCGGCCCACCAGCCCGGCCCGCGCCCGCCTCTAGCTACGCCGGGACGGAGCGGGAAAATCGCCGGCCCCTCCTCGCGGCCGCGTCCCGCGCCGTGCGCCAGGACCCGGCCTCTTCGGACTGCCCGGGGCGGCGAATCTCCCGGGCTGGGCGCGAGGCTCCAGTTCAGACCCCGCGGGGCCCGGGGTGGGGATGGGGCGCAGAGTTCGCGGCAGGAACTCTGAAAGCACAAGTCGCAAGGGGAAATGGATCAGGCGCCCCTGAGGAGTAGGCGAGCCTCGGCCCACGTGCCCCTTCCGTTTTCCTCCGCCATTCCGGGTCCCCGCCCGGGGCCAGGGTCTCCGCACAGCCTCATCTGACCCGCCGCGTGCTCAGCCTCCCAGGACCCCCACCGCCCGCTCACGTACTCAAGGCCTATTGGACGGCGAACGTGGAACACCAGCCGCAGGGCAGGAGAGAGGTCGGCTGGCTGAAGTCGAAGCAGGCAGGGTGGCGTCACAGGACAATGAAATGATGGCATAGAACGATGAGGGTGATATTGCAGGACAGGTGGGGTGACGTCACCGATGAGCAGAAAGATGTCACCGGCAGGGCTGGCAACGCCCCCAGATAATCAGGTGACATCTCAGGGTGAAGGTCGGTGAGGGTACAAGCCAGATGAGGGGATGCTGTGGGGCTGGTGATGTCACACTCTTCTAGATTATGCAACAGCCGGCGAACCAGCAACGAAATAGGGCTCACAAAATACTGGGGAGCAATTGTTAAAATCTTTGTTTCGAAGTGGCACGGTGGCAGAAACAAGACTATTATTTTCCTGTTCGATATTGTTTTCATCTAGAATTATGTCGCACGGCCAGTCTTTTGAGAATTCCTGGTGCCCAGTCCATGGGGGCCTGGCAGCGGTGTGGTACCCATCCCATAGACATTTCCGGAGGCCCGCTGTGGGCCTGGACAGCTGCTGGGGCTTCTAATCCGGTGTCGGAGGAGACAGCAAGCAAAAACAATCGTTTTGTTATAACAGAAATGGGTGGGCTGCTGGGGGAGGAAACTCTTCTTCTGACGGGGTGTCCGGAAGTCTTCTCCGCGGTGGGATCTTTTGGGGAGAAGGCAGCTCTGCAAGGCCCCAAGGGAAGGAAATGGCATCCCCAGGATGGGAAAGGGGCCACAGGGGGCACAGGGGCCGAGGGAGGAGGGAAAGGGACAGGCAGAGGCACAGGGACTGAGAGGCTTCTGGCCCCAGGAGAGGTCTGGGAGAGCCTTGGGGGGCTTTTCTGAGCAATGGAGTGAGCCGAATGGCGAGCCTCTAAGGGTCAGCTCAACTGCCTCTAAGTGTCGGCGGCTGACCCCTGTCCCAACACCCATTTCAGGGTCCCACTCTGGGCCGCCTTTCCTTTCTGAGGCTGATTCAAGTCTAGCGTCAAGCAAAGTTCGCGCCTGCCCTCCACCGATGGCCCTGGGGCACTGGGGCGCGAGGGGCAGTTCAGGTGCTCCCCACCACACAATCGCTTCTGCACAGGCACCTAGAGGAGACCACCCGTTTTTTCCCCTTTCCCGCCTAGAGGAGCGCGCTGGAGCGGAGGGGCGTTGGGAAGCTGCTGGGGTCAGGCCGGAATCTGAGGACGGTCTACTGCTAGCCCAAAAAGCCCTGAGAGCGCTGATTGCTCGGGTGCAGGGGCGGCTGGTGTCGAGGAGGTCGCCGTGACTGCGGAAAACAGAAGCCCGCGAGCGCCCCCAGTGGGCGCTGGAGACACCGCCGCCTCCTGGGAGTCGTCTGAGGAGCGCCCGGTGTGCCTGGGCTGCGGGTGGCCCCCAGCCTTCCGTGGAGGCCAGACAGGCAGGGTTTCAGACTGGAAGGAGAGGCCTGAGGAACCACGTTCTGGACCATTCTTTCCCTCACTAGTTGTTAGATGGGATGATTTACCTTCCTGTACCTGCTTCCGCACCTGTAAAATGGGTCTATTTATCCCAGGATTACTGGGAAGATCAATGAGATTCTACTTTGAAGGTACCCAGCACGTAGTGAGAACTGGGGACATGACAGCTCCCGTGTTGTTGCTGCCCCAGGGACGCGGGTGGGGTAGAACTGAACAGAGGGGAGACTGAGGCAGGGAGATGCCTGTACTCAGCTTCATCATATGCTCCGTAGTGCTCTGCACACTTGGAGCAACCCCAGGCTCAACCTCAGAGGCCTGCCAGGAAGGGAAGGATGCGCCCCACCCAGGGTCTCCAGGGGCCTGCGTCCTGGCCTTCCCAACCTCAGTCCCAGCAAGGAGCCCTCTACGGTCCAGAGCAAGGTGCGCTTTCCCAATATTGTCATCACCTGCACCCCCACACCCCCACTGGTCTGTACAGTCATGTCCCTCTGGGCCCTTGTCCTCAGACCGTCTCTGTAGGGAAGCACAAACTGGCCCCGTGGACAGGCCCCAAGGAGGGGCCCGGTGGGCAGGCCTTGTGTGGGTGTCGTAGCCAGCAGCCCAGTAGTCTCAGCTGCCAAACACGTGTGTGAAACACGTCCAAATGACCCTAAACTGAAGTTGCTGCTGCCACTCATTTCCTATTTCCCCAGCTGCCCCTGCATGCTCTGTTCCAATTCTTGATTCACAGAGCCGGACAGTTGTTTCCTATGGCATTTCAGGGTCATTTGTTACATAGCAGTAGTAACTGGAATAGCAGGGATGGACCAAGCCCTGGACCCAGGGAGAACGGCCTTTTCCTCCCACCACCCCTTCTTCCCTGTCCTTTTTCCTTATTTTCTCTAGCGTCTACAAAGGCTCAGGGGCTCTGAACCCTGGCTTTGCATCTGATGAGACGCTTCTTGGGAGCCAGAGGCCAGCCGTCTGTCTTCCTGGACCCAGGCCCCGACTGGGCCAAGCCCCAGATGGCTGATGGTCGAGGGCACATCTGCAGGGCCCACTGATGGCCATGGAGGGGCAAAGCGGGAAAGTCAGTGGGGGAATTTGTGAGGAAAGACGGAGATACCATCTAGGCCAGACATAGGACTCCAGCCTTGTGGGGGTGGAGGTCTCACATCTGGCCACTGTAACAGCATTCCAGATGACAACATTCAACCAAATGTCCCTTGAGGGCCTGTTTGTGCACACCCTGCCCCCCAACCTCTCACATGGGGATGGCAACTGCTTTTACACCCCGGCCCTCCCATTCCTCCAGCACATGGATTCCAGAACATCAGCGACACCAGAGACCACCACCTGCCCCTGTCCCCCCCATGCACCCTCCTTAGAGTCTGCTCCCGCTTCTCCACGTCTGGGAAGTCCTATCTCTTTGCCAAGAGGCAGCGGCCCATCGACTCGGGCAGCTTGGGCCAGAGCTGTCGAGTGACCAGGCTAGACCTGTTGTAGGTTCTCTCCTGCAAAGTGGGAGCTGGGGGCTGAGTCTTTCATCTGTGTCTGCTGGAATCCAGCAAGTGACAACGGCCAGGGCTCATGGAATCCAGGATGCAAGACAGCGATGAGGGAAACAAATGCCCAGGACCCAGGTAGAGGCCAGGAGCACAGCGTTGTTGATGCTGAGGTTCCAGGACAGTCCTCATCCTCTGTGGCCGAAGGGGTGTTTTCTACCGTTACAGGCCACAGAGCTGACACACCTTCCCTCGGCTCCCTGAATGGTGGGTAGGGAGAGCACCCCCCCCAACACAAGCTGAGTGACAGCATCTTCCCCATGGTCTGGGCATTGTTAATATCTTTGTCCAAAATCTGAGTGTTGACACCTCTCCACATTTGGGAAGTGGCAGGACCTCCTCCCAATCCCTGTCTGCATAGGGCTCCTGTGGGTCTGCTGCTCACTCTTGGAGTACTGCACCTGGGGAGTGGGGAGCTTCCTTGTCCCTCCTCTTTGGAACTTCCAGACCAGTCTCTTCTCTACCACAAAAGCCCCAGCTCTCAACCTGTATTATCACACCTTACCTTGTTGGAGTTGTCTCAGCACCTGGGGGCCTTGTCTCACTTCCTATGTGTTTTACTCCTGATTCCGTCACTTTCCCCAGCCACTCCTGCCATAGTTCCTGGTGATTTCAAAATCCACAAAGATGATTCTCCGACCTTCTGGACGTCCTCCCCTTCAGCAGTCCTTTCACCTCCCCACTTGGCCACTCACTTCCCTGGCCAGGGTCCTTCTCAACAACTGCAACCCCTTGACAGCCTAACCTCGAGGCTCACATTCCCTGACAACTTCCCAGCCTCACAGCTCCTGTCCTCCACTCCCCTGGAGCCCTGCTGAGATCGGCAGTCCTTGGATAAGACCGAGGTTGGTGCTTCCTCATCCCTTGATGTCATTGTCCTCTCTGGATCAAGAGAAACTTGTCTGGCCAGCCATCGTGCCTGTTCCCTAACCCTCCCTTCCTCCTCCTATTCGCTTGGCCAAACCATCACCTGTGTTAAATCCCAGCTATCTTCGTGGCTTGACAACCCCCTTCCCGTTCCTTTGCACAGTTGGTGGATCTGGGGGGTGCTGGTGGCTTCTCCCGGGCCTCGCTCAGGCACCCGCTGTCAGTTGAGGGTCAGCTGGGCTTCGAGGATGGAAGTGGCACCATGGATCGTCACTAGAGTTGTGGTCACTGGACTTCTGGCTCTCTGCCATGTGGCCCGCCCTGCCCAAGCAGGACTAGCTTCTTCGTGTGGCTTGGCTAACATTTCAGAAGGGCGAAGTACACACTGGGGGTCTCCTGAGGCCTGGGCTTCAGAACTCACACAGTGAAACCTCAGCTGAAACAAGGCCAGCCAGAGTCAAGAATAAGATGCCATGGGCACGCTTCTCTGTCGGTCACATGAACCCCCTGACATCCTGTAGCCGCATGTGGCCCGAGATGCACGGAGCCACTGACCGTCCTTGCTTTACACTCTGTCCGTGGGCCTTAGGAGACCCCGTGCTGCCCAGAGAGCTCACATTTCCTGGCCGCTCCCCAGTGTGCCCCTGAACAACTCCAGCACACTTTCGGCCCCTCTCCTCGAGCCCACAGTGCCTCCTCCCTGTCCTACTCTCATCCGATGTGGGGCTGAGGCCTGCAGATCTTCATGTCCCGTGCTTGAGTCCCTGTGTTCTGCAGGCCCTGGTGCTCCCTGCACTAGCACCCTAGCACCCTCCCCTCTCTCTGCACCCTCGAGTCCTCTCCCTGTGAGTCCGTCCCCATCATGCTGCTCGTGATAGAAAAGCACGACACAGCATCAACTCCTCAGGTCCCCACTTGGCTCTCCACCTACCACGGCTTCTCTGTGGCAAAGCTCTCAGAACGAGCACCTACCATGTGAACCCAGACCCTCTCCTCCTCTCTCGAACTCTCTGTCAGTCTGCCCCAGGACTGTGGAGACCAGGCTCAGCAAGGTCACCAGGATGTCCCTGTGGCTGATCCAGTAGTGACTAGGGTGGCTACACATCCCTCACTGGCTTCTTAGACGTATCGACCCGATTGCCCTACTCCTGCATTTCTGGTTTCTCCATGACTCCTCACCCTCTCTGTCTGTGCCCACTCCCTGATGCCCCAATTGGTATGCCCAGCCTGGGCTTATCCATGAACCCCAGGCCATATCCCTTACCTGATTTTAAATCTAATAGGCATTTCAGGTACAAAGTGTCCATAACCAAGTTCCTGATAGTGTCCCATGGTGTTTCATGCCTACCCTGGCGCCCCTCCTCCCCCCAGTCCCACTGCCAGGAAGTCATGACCACAGGGGCACAGGAGGGGAGGTCAGGCTCCACCCTCCATAGGCCCAGCCTCTTCTCTCCAGCCCAACCTCCCACCCCCACTGACTCAGCAGTAGCCCCATGTTCTCCTATGGCGTTCAGTCCTCTGATACCTGGGGAACAAGTTTTCACACTAACTTTTCTGTTCAGACAACTGAGGCAGTCTCTGCCTGGTGACTGGGCCTGACGGAGGCTCCTTGCGTCCTCTACATGTGACCTTCCTTAGAAGTCTCAGACCAGCATTCACCTGCCATCTTGACACTTGGGGTGCACGCCCCACCCTGCCCATCAGGCCTCTAGCTCCCTGGTATATCCAAACACCAGCTTCTAACCCCTTGCTCCCCTGCCACTGACTCCATGCCACCATCACCTGCTCCCTGCATTTTCAGCGGACCTCCTGCTTGGTCTCCAGCTCCCTCCCTGACCCGAGGTCCTGTGCTTCACACAGGTGTCCTGATGACCCTGTTAGGCCTGAGCAGAAGCAGGTCCGGCCCCTCCTTGGGGACAGCATAGTGTGTTCAGTGGCCATCCGCACGCCCTGCTTCGCCAGCCTCACTGCCTCACACACGTGCAGACACACTCCTGCCTCAGGCCGCCTGCAGCAACTGTGTCTCTGCCTGGGACTCCTCAGGACTTCATCCCCTTTCCTGCTCTTTCTTCTTCGTACTGGCAACACAGTACATCAACTTCTCAGGTCCCTATTTGGCTTTTTTTTTTTTTTTTTTGGGATTTTGTTTTTAAGTTATCTCTACACCCAACATGGGGCTCAGACTTACAACCCTGAGGTCAAGAGTTGCATGTGTACCGACTGAGCCCGCCAGACGCCCTGCAACACATGCCTTCTGTACCTACCCCCCCATGTCTGTCTACCACCCCAGAATGCGAACTTCACTGTGCCCAGGAGTAGTACTGGCGTGCAGTGTGGGCTCTATACAGACATGTTGACCGAACGAGTAACAGAGTTGGCACCTCTCCAACCTCCAGACAAGGATACAATGTTTCCCCAAAATCAGTGGTGACAGTATCCCACAACATCCAAACCATAGAGGCATATTTTCCAATACCTGATGTCAAATATGATTTTCAAGGCAAAAAAACCCCAAGACTTCCATACAAATACGGAGTGAGCACATGTCAAGTGTTCATTTAGCTTACCGATGGAGAAACCAGCGGGTTCCATGAGGCTTTGAGGGAGGAGTACAGGTCAGGTACAAAACTGGCAGATGCCCCATGGGGCAGCAAGACCCTGTTTCTCCAGGATAGAAGTCTCTGTGTCTGGTAGGACAGATGTCTATAACACATTAACCTGTAACTTCAAGAATATCAGCAAAGGCACCTCCGGGGAGACCTTCAAGGATAGGAAGGCTCCTTGAACCTGATTTCCAAGTTTGCGATAATTTTTTAAATACTGGGGACTGGTGGCCTCTTCCCCTCCATCTGGCAGTGGAAGCCTCTACCCCAACCTTCCCACCCAAGTCTCCCCCTCCTCACTTTGGCCCTAAGGCCCAGATCCCAAGCTGGTGAGGTGAGAGATTGGGGTGTGGCTCAAGGCAGGGACTCTGGACTCCATGGGGTGCCAGAGCTTTGTGTCCTCGGGTGAGTCCTGCAGAAAGGGAACATAAGGTAGCTGATCTCTCCTTCTTTTCCCCTCCCCACCTCTATCTCCCCGCTGAATGGGTGGGCAGACAGATGCATCCCATAGGGTTTTCTCTGTTTCGTGTCCTCCGCCATTAGCCTTGGGTGTGTCAGGTGTCTGCAGCTTCCCTGCTGGGTCTGGGGTGAAAGGATGAAAGTGCCATTTAGTGGCACGGGACATCAGTGAGCCTAGTTGGGCACATTCCTCCAGCACAACTGGCCTTGGGTCTCCACACTACAGACTCCAGACCTTGTTCTCACGGGGACCTGAACTCAGAAGACTTGTCCCTAACACATGGTAACCACATAGGATTATGGGGTATGCCTGGCCCTTGAGCCACCGGCAGCCCCGGCACAGGGGCCATGTGGGCCAGAGTCCAGCTGTGCTCCTTCCTTGCCCTCACCGGATCCTGTGGGTTTGAACTCAGTTGAGTGCCCCCCCATGCCCTTCCCATACCACAGCTCCAACTCACCGCCTCCCCCAGGTTAGAATAGCCCTCCACATCTCACGTCTGCCTTCTACTCCTCTCCCTCCCTGTAAGCCGTCCCCGCAGCAAGGGGAATCTGTCTCATCTGCGGACTACCTCCTCATTTCCCTGAGTGCCAAGACCCCTAGCCCAGAGTCTGTTTGGGGAGAACCAGACATGGAGCTGCATGAATGGCCCTCTAAGCCTGCTGGTCCATGTGGGGACGGCTGCCTTATTTGCATTTCTGGTCTGCACTGAGTCCTGCATTCCCTAGACACCCATCACAAGGGGCTGCGGCTAGGAGACGGATGTGCCAACCAAGTGGGGGGGAGGCTCTGGCATGAGGAGGGATGGGGTCCAGGACAGTGAGGCTGGCCCAGGTGGGGGGTGCCCAGGCTTCCCAGTGCGGGGTGGAAGAACAGAGCGACACTTCTCCTCAGAGAACATGGAAAGGAAGGGGCCGCCCATTTAATGAGCCCAGCCAGCAGATATTTACAGCTAATTAGGCTTCAACAACAAACCTTCCTTAAGAAATGTGGCCCCCCCACCCCAGGGTCTCTGACGACACTTTTCCTGGTCAGCCACAGTGACTAACAAGCTCTGTGCTCCTTTCTCAGCAAGTCACGGTGTGCCTGTGGCCTCCAACATCTGTCCTTCAGGAGGCCTGCGGGGGGGTAGCTCACCCCCATCCCTCGACAGTGCCCTAGGGTGACCTTCAAGCTGTGACCAAAGGCCTTTAGCCAATCAGATGTCATCCAGGATGGTGATCTCAGGAGCTGTGACTGGCCAGGTGGAAAGGTGGGGGAAAGGAATCAGATTAGCATGAGTGCAGAGATGCTGATGTGTCTTCTTGAAAGGTGAAAGTGGTAAATTTGCATCCAGTAGAAGAATTGGGCTGTGAGACCTCCGTGCAGTTTAAGTGGTAAGGACTGTGAACGTTCTTGGAAAAGTTTGTCATTGTTCCAGTTATTTGGTAGTTGAAGGGCTTAAAAATAAAATCAAGTATATTAAATGTTCTCGATGCTGTTTTAAAGGTTTAAGGAAGTTTAAGTTAGTTTGTAAATAAGACAAAATATTAACCGAAGGTCCCTTTACAAGAGGCTGTTATAATTTCATAAACAGAATGTTAATATTTATGACTAAAACTTGTATATTCTGTGGCCATGTTATTAGGTGCATACAAGTTAAAAAATTGTTTTATTTTACCAGTGAACTCAACTTTTTATTGCTACATGACCTTTTGTGTTTCTGTAACATCTTGCCTATAAAATTTCTTTGTTGATATGCTAATGGAATTGTTAATATGGCCATATCTCTTTCATTTTAGTTAATAGTCATGTAGTATGTTTCTTTCCATCCTCTCTACTTTCAAATTTCTTGTATCCCTGTATTTCAGATGATTCCCGTCTTCTGTAAACCAGATGAAATTAGATTATTTTTAACCCAGCTGACAATACTGGTCATTTAGTCCCCCTGGATTTCAGACCTCTTGCCAAGGTTTCAAGTCCCCAGTTTGTGGTAATTTGTTGTGACAGTCCCAGGAAACTGCGACAGGTTCTGTCAGTTTGCTTCCTTAATGTCTTTGCATTTAGTTCCTCCTGTCAAAAGCAGTAAGACAACTGTTGGCAAGGGATGAAGTAACTAAAGGAAAATGAAGATTCTGGTACCATATGTCAGTATTAAGAAATCAGAAGACATCAATACCATGTTTAATAGTGGCCATCTGGGGGAGACTGGGGGGGGGATTCTCACATTCTGTATTCTTTATTTCAGTAAACATTTGTGGTTTTCTTTTTGTAATGGGAATATTATTTATACAAGGAATGAGTCGAGATATACACTTAAAATAATAAAAAGAAGGATATTTAAACCCCTCTGTTTGTTTTTTGTGTGTTCACAATTTTGGAGCCCTTTAAAATCTTTTTGGGGGGATGGGGAAGTGAAAAGGTCAAGATTTATATGCAAAAAAATTGTTTTTCTACTCTTTCGCTTTTTTATTTCAAAAATTATTTACTTTTTAACTTAAATGTTATTTATTTTTAGCTAATGTGTGCGTGTTATGTGCTATTTATAATAAAAAAATTGGAAACGACCTAAATATTTAAAATATGGGATTGATTAACTAAATTCCACACTATACTATAATGGATTCATTATGCTATGGGTAACGTGCAGCCATCAAAAAAAACTTGCATAGAAGTATCTATTAATATGGGAAAATGTTTATGATATACTGTTATGCTGTTTTGAATGAAGCAGTTTACAAAATGGTGAGAGTAGGATGAGCTAATTTTTTTGGCATTGTTTTTATTAAGGTAAAATTAAAATAACAAAACTTTAACCACTTCAAGTTATACAATTCAGGGTCAGTTTGTATATTTGCAACACTGTGCAACCATTATCTGTATCTAGTTCTGGAACGTTTTATCGCCCTCAATGGAAGCCTCATATCCATAAATCACTCCCAATTTCCTCTCCTCACCAACATCGGGCAACCACTACTGGACTCTATGGATTTGCCTATTGCGGATATCTCATATAAACAGAATCATACAATATGTGTGGCCTTTTGTGTCTGGCTTTTCTCACTTAGCATAGTGTTTCCAAGGTTCATTCATGTTGTAGCAGGTGTCAGTATTTCATTCCTTCTTATGGCTCGGTAATATTCCATCATAAGGGTGCATCATACTTTGTTCATGTATCCATCTGTTGATGGATTGGTTGTTCCCACAGTTCCTACCTCTTGCCTATTGTAAATAGTGCTACTATGAATATTTGGGTACAAGTGTTTGTTTAACTGTGTTCAATTCTTTTGGGTATATGCCTAGGAGTGGACTTGCTGGGTCATATGAAAATCCTGTTTAACTTTTTAAGGAGTGACTGCTTCCCACAGTGGCTGCCCCATTTTATGTTTCCATCAGCAATGTACGAGAGTTCCAATTTCTGTACATCCTCGACACTTGTTATTGCTCTTTTTGAATCATTATTTTATTATTATATTATACAATAATATTATTATTATAGTCATGCTATAATAATGGGTGTGGCATGGTAACTCATTGCAATTTTGATTTAAGTTTCCCTAATGACGAATGATGTTGAGCATCTTTTCATGTGGTTTTGGCCATTTATGTATTTTCTACAGAGAAATATCTATTCAAATATTTGCCCAATTTTTAAAAAAGATTTATTTATTTATTTGAGAGAGAGAAAGAACGGGGGAGAGGGAGAGAGAAACCCAAGCAGACTCCAGGCTGAGCACAGAGCCCAACATGGGGCTTAATATCACAGCCTGAGCCGAAACCAAGAGCTGGCCGCCTGACTGCGCCATCCAGGTGCCCCCATTTGTCCAATTTTAAATTGAATTGTTTATCTTTTTTTTTTTTTAAAGATTTTATTTATTTATTTGGCAGAGTTAGAGACAGCCAGCGAGAGAGGGAACACAAGCAGGGGGAGTGAGAGGAAGAAGCAGGCTCATAGTGGAGGAGCCTGATGTGGGGCTCGATCCCATAACGCCGGGATCACGCCCTGAGCTGAAGGCAGACGCTTAACCGCTGTGCCACCCAGGCGCCCCTATCTTTTTTTTTTTTTTAAGATTTTTATTTATTTATTTGGCAGAGTTAGAGACAGCCAGCGAGAGAGGGAACACAAGCAGGGGGAGTGGGGAGAGGAAGCAGCAGGCTCATAGCAGAGGAGCCTGATGTGGGGCTCGATCCCATAACGCTGGGATCACGCCCTGAGCCGAAGGCAAACGCTTAACTGCTATGCCACCCAGGCGCCCCTGAATTGTTTATCTTTTTATGGTTGAGTTCTAAGCGTTCTTTTTATGTTATGGACACTAACCCTTATCTGACATAGGATTTGCAAATATTTTCTTCCATTTTGAGAATAGTCTTTTTTTTTTTTTAAGATTTTACTTATTTATTTGACAGAGAGAGAGACAGTCAGCGAGAGAGGGAACACAAGCAGGGGGAGTGGGAGAGGAAGAAGCAGGCTCCCAGCGGAGTAGCCTGATGTGGGGCTCGATCCCAGAACGCAGGGATCACGTCCTGAGCCGAAGGCAGATGCTTACGGACTGAGCCACCCAGGTGCCCCGAGAATAGTCTTTTCATTTTCTGGATAGTGTACATGAGTTCATTTTTATAGAAAATAAGAGATGCATCTCTTTCGTTTAAAAAAAAATCAACAATCTGAACAAATACCGCCCTAAACCAATGGTGATTATCTCTGGGTAGTTTGGACTGTCACAACTCTCATTTCTGAATTGAGGCAATGTTTCCCAAGCTTACTGATTTTGCAAATTGGTAAATGGAAAGTGAAAGTTTCCAATCGTTAGTTCACGTTATTATGACTTCTGTGCATCCAGTAAAGAACCTGAAGTGCTGGACATCCAGGGGGTTTCTGGGGCAGGGTGTTGTCCTGAGTCCCCGGGCAGGTGGGTAGTCCCAGCTCTGACCCTAGTCATTCTGTTTTGTTTCTGCTACTCCCTGGGGCACACCTTGGGAAAAGGAAACTGAAACCAAAGCTCAATCCAGCCACTGATGAGGCTCTCTCCCCGACACTGCCCCCTGACGTGCACAGCTCACATTCATAAAAGGGCCGAGCGGGAGAGGAGCTGGAAGCCGAGAGGAGCTGGAAGCCCAGAGGCAGCCAACGCGTCTGTGCTCATGGAGGAGCTGGTGCCAGAGCCCACAGCCATGGTGAGGGGTGTTTGATGGGTGGGGGCAGGTGGCCTCTTTACCAGTCTATTTCCCTACCTCCCTGCTGGGGTCATCCAGGGGCAGAGCACCCACTGTGTGCTCAGAGCTCCCCCGGGTCCCTAAGCAAGAGGGGAGGGACAGGGCTCCTTCTGATGTCGGCTTGTGTCTGGGTCTTGGGAAGCATGTTCTGCCTAGTGTTTAACCCTGAGATCGCTTGGCATTGGCCCAGAAGTGCACCTTAGTGGGTTAAGGGAGGTGAGGTGATTGTCGTGGGTGGCTGGCCTTCCTTCTGGTAATGCTCTCTGCTTGCCTCCAGTACCTGGGGTCCCTTTCCTGGTGGGTGGGGAGGAGAGAGCAGCAACCCCAGAACTTGTCTGGTGGCCAGTCATTTGCATGTAGTGGCTCCAGTTCTATGAGGCTGTGTGATGCCCACAGGCGGGGAACCTGAAGGTGAAGATGCTGGGGGGCGAGGAGTTCCTGGTGCCTCTGAGGCACTCCATGCTGCCGCTGGAGCTGAAGCAGCAGATAGCCCAGAAAACTGGCGTGCCTGCATTCCAGCAGCGCCTGGCTACCCACCCTGCTGGCCAAGTGCTGAAGGATGGGGTCCCCCTCGTCAGCCAGGGCCTGTGCCCTGGCAGTACGGTCCTGCTGGTGGTGCAGAGCTGTGATGACCCCCTGAGCATCCTGGTGAGGAACGACAAGGGTCGCAGCACCGCCTACGAGGTCCGGCTGACGCAGACCGTGGCTGAGCTCAAGCGTCAGGTGTGCCAGCAGGAGCACGCGCAGGCTGACCTGTTCTGGCTGAGTTTCGAGGGGAAGCCCATGGAGGACCAGCACCGCCTCGGGGAGTACGGACTCACACCCCAGTGCACCGTGTTCATGAATTTACGCCTGCGGGGGGGTAGGGGTAGGGAGTGGGCAGGACCCGGAGGGCAGCGCTGAGAGCCACCTGCCCAAATCTCTGACCGAGCGCCGGTAATAAAAGTTGATGCAAAATTAAATGGCTCCTTACGTTTGGTCCTTCCCCCAACACCCCTCACTTCTGCAACCCTGCTGATGAGGCTAGGGGAGGGACAGAGGAGGAAGTGGGATGGGGACACCTGGGGTCACTGGGTGGTCACTAGGCTGGGGTTGCCAAGTTAAGGGACAAGTCCAGTGAGATAAAAATGGTGATCTACTCTCACCCACCCCTTGGACAAATTGAAGATGTCCCCACACCTTTGGGAAATTAACTTCTAGAGAAAAAGTCTGCATTGGTCTAGGGAGGGGTGGGGGCAGGGCCTTGAACACACACACCCCCATGGGGCAAGCTGCTGAACGGAGACTGCTCTCCAACAGACACACCTGCCTTCGGGGCTTCACATAACCAAGAGGCCATGGCCAGCAGGAGAGGGGCCTCCAGGAATGAGGGGTTCCTCCAGACCACATGGAAGAGCTTGTCCCAGATGGAGGGGCACTTAATTTGGCGAAACCTACACCTGCTTCCACATAGAATGCTTCTATCTATACCAGTTTCCAAAGAGCTCCACGGGAGCCAGATGGAGTCAGTCTTGGACACAGGCAAGATGTGGGGGTGGGGCAAGAGACATAGAACATACACTTCTTTGGGCTAAGGTCCTTGACTCTGGGGACCCTCAGACTTTGGCTTCCAGACTGTTGAGGGTAATTTGGCTGGAGACCCAGAAGCCCCTTTCTGGTCTGCGGGGGTCTGTATGTAGGCCGAGGGACTTCTAGGTCTGGCTTATCTGTGACCAGTAGGTATAGACAGGCCGCTGTGGGTCTGTGTGTGGGAGGCATGCTCCCCTGGTTCATTTCCTGGGTCCCCACCCTCACTTCTCTATCACACCACAAATTAGCAAATGTGAGCACACACCCTTGGAGGGGAGGTGGGGTCCCCCTCCAGAAGGACCTCTTCTACCACTCACCCTCCATTGCTTCGAGATCTGTGGCTGGCTCGGAGGGAGGGGCTGTGCCGCAGACCCAGCCCTGGAGGGACGGAAGGGGTCTCCTCTCCCTTCCCCTCGATCTCCAGCTGAGCTAGGCTCTAATTTGTACCCTTTGGATCTCAGTTTACCGCGTACCTAGACCTGGCTGGAGAAGCGCCCACCTGGGGGCTGAGGAGGGGGCGTGGCTGGCCGTCCACCGCTGACCCGACGTTGTCTCAGCTGGACTGCAGAGGGAGCCCTCGGCTCTGCGGTGAGGCCCGAGCTGACCCGGGAACGGGAGGTGGGCGGATCTGCGCTCCATTCTGACCAATCACAACAGCCCCCAGCCCACATTGGTCCCAGCCAGCCGGGGGCGCGGCCTACTGGGGCCGCCTACTCGCCTGAACTGACTGGGGGTCCCGGGCCCGGGCGAGTTTCCGTCCCCAGTTTCCTAAGAGAGGCTGTGGCCCCCCATCACGTTCTTCCCGCCAGGGGAGGGGCGCAGCCCTGCAGTGTCCAAGGAACGGCGGGGTCCCCGGATTTGGCAGCCTCTTCCCGCGGCCAGGAAGCTCCCGCAGCTCTGGCCACGGCATAGCCTGGAACCCCTTGGAAGTCCCGTCACGTCGCCTCCAGATTATGCATTAACCCGATTGCAGCCGCATTTCCTGGGCGGGGGGGGGTGGGGTGGAGGAGAGACGGCGCGGGAGGGGNCCACCGCCTCCCTGGAGCTGCGTCCCGTCCTGTCTAGTCCCGTTCCCGGCGCGGCCAGGCCCGCGCGCTTGCTCTGGCCGCCTTCCGCCGTCCTCGGCCCGCGCCATGGCCAGCCTGTGGCCGTCCGGCGCGGCCCCCGCTGCAGCCGCTACTGCTGCTCCTGGTGGTGGCCGCGCGTGCCCTGCCCAGCGCCGACGGGACGTGCCCGGAACGCGCGCTGGAGCGGCGGGAGGAGGAGGCGAATGTGGTGCTCACCGGCACCGTGGAGGAGATTCTCAACGTGGACCCGGTGCAGCACACGTACTCGTGCAAGGTGGGCCCCCGCCGGGTCCCTGAGACCCCCCAAAAACCCCTCCTGGAAGCCTGGGTTGAGGGTCTCCTCCCCCGCCATCCCGGACCCCTAGCCCGGAGGCCCTCCCTTCGAGCATCTGGCCGCCCCACTGAGACCCCCGCCCCAGGCCGTGGGAACGGGCACCAGACGCTCTGCAGCTCCCGCTCCCGCTCCCTTGGCGACCGCCGAGCCCCCGGGTGGGGCGCCGGGTCCCGGAAAACTCGCGAGTGCCAGAGGGAAAGTTCCTGCGGTACCGCTGCAGTCCTACCTCGCGGTGCCCAGGCCCGGGAGACCCGCTCATGTCTGACCCCACTCCCACCCCAGGCCCACTACCTTATTGCAAACAAGTGCGCCGCCCCCCAGGGAAACTGTATGGCTACCGCACCCCTCCCCATCAGTTAAAGAAAAGGAATGGGGACGAGGGGAGGTGACGCCTTCTGCTTGGGGTGAAAGTGGGGATTCGGCCAGTGGTCAGTGCTGTCACCCCTTCCCAGAGGCCTTTACTAGGGCAAGAGGGGGTGGTCAGGAGAGGGTAGGGTGCACGTCTAATCTCCCAACCCCAGAGATCCTGGGGGGGGGGCTGCAGTGACTAGGTGTGGGGGACAGGAGCAGAGAAGTGGGCGGGACGTTGCTGAGCCTCAAATGTGAAGGGGTGCAGGGACAGGTGCCCCACCCTGCCCCTAGAAGAACTGTACTCCTTGGCCACCAGAGAGGGGGCTTGCCCAGCCTCTCCCGCAGTTGGATCTTGGAGCCTCCTGGGATAGGTTTGGTGGTTTTGTTTTGTTTGTTTTTTCCCACAGTAGTTCCTAGGGAGGGCTCAGGGGACCCGGGCCCCATCCCTGCTCTGGCCCCTAAAACCACCTCCCTGACCAGAAATCGGATCATTCCTTCTCCATGGAGATGGGGAGGGGTGGCGGCTTCTTTCAGATTGGCCTGTGTAGGCTACAGCTGGGATCCCCAGCCCAGCCCCCTCCCCTCCACCACGCCAGGGCACTTTGCCAAGTCCCTGCAGGATTTTCCCGACTTCCTCCCCGCTGCTCCTGGGTGTGGCTGGGGTGGGGGGAGGCGATGAAAGTGGCCCAGCCCTCTCCCTGCTGGTTATCATCCTTCTAGAGCCTACTATGTGTCTGGGGTTGGGAAAGATAAGGTTGGACAAGGCTTACCCCCCCAGCTTGGCCACTGGAAGGTGGAGGGGGTCCCTATAGAAGCTTCAGTCCCAAGGCTCCCAGCAGGGACCTGGCAGGTGGGCAGGCCACCATTGTCTTTGATCACTCATTCCAGAAGTCTCAGCTCCGGAGAGCTCCTGAAGAAAGGGGTTTTCTTCTCAGAGAGTGTGTGGGCTCATGTCCCCTGGGCATACGTCCCCATGGACATCCCCGTACAGCCTGCAGCTCCCTCAACCCTCCTGCACCCCCCCCCAGCTGTGGGTGGGTGTCTCAGGGCTTGGTTTGTCAGAACAGGTACCCTCAGGGCCCCAGGAGTGAGAGTGTGTAGGGTGGGGCCGCCCTGTGCTGCCCAAACTTGATTTTGTGGTTCGAAGGCTGCCTTGACTGCATTCACTGTGGAAGCCTGGCAGGAGGAGGGGTCTTTCACCTCTTGGGGGTGGGGTGGAGAGTGCCTTAGCCCACCCACAGGGCTGCAAGGAGCCAAGCTGGCCCAGAGCCCTGAGCTCAGAGCCCGTTGCCCTGAAACTCCATTGTCCATGTGAGGTGCCCCTGGCTCTTAGTGGGTGGGTAGATGGGGAAAGTAGGGACATGAAAGGCAGGAGCCTAGACCAGATGGATCCCCTTCCCATGTCCAGCCTGAGCTGAGATGGACATTGTTGGAGGTGGCTGGGGTCAGTTAGACCTCAGGGGGGAGTGCTGCTTCCTGGGTGAGGGCGTGTTCGCAGGCTACATGTTCTTCTGGGTGACCCGTACGGGCAGTGCGTGCTTCCCTGCGGCCCCCTCCTGGGCGCTGACCCAAAGATGCCCGTATGTCTCTGCCCGGGGTTTGAGTCTGCTCTGGACATCTGGCCTGAGCCACTGAGGTGGGAAGAGAAGAGAAAGCCCAGCTGACCAGTCTGGTGCTTGTCCCTGGACTCTGTGGCCTCATCTCCCCGGTGGAAAGAGGACCACTGATACCTGTTCCACCCCCCCCCCCACCATGTCTACCCAGGTTCGAGTCTGGCGGTACTTGAAGGGCAAAGACATGGTGACCCAAGAGAGCCTGCTTGACGGTGGCAACAAGGTGGTGATTGGCGGCTTTGGAGACCCCCTCATCTGTGACAACCAGGTGTCCACTGGGGACACCAGGATCTTCTTTGTGAACCCTGCACCCCCATACCTGTGGCCGGCCCATAAAAACGAGCTGATGCTCAATTCCAGCCTCATGCGCATCACCCTGCGGAATCTGGAGGAAGTGGAGCACTGTGTGGAAGGTATCTGGGGACATCACCAGGGGAAGAGGCTGACGAAAGTGGGCAGGCTTCAGGGAGCTCCATCATGCCCTGGGGGCAGAGGAGAGTTCACTGTAGGCTAGAGCACTTGTGGTGGTCTGATCTCCTTCCTGTCTCCCTGATCTCCCAGCTGGGTCTGGCCATCTCAAGGTCAGCTCCAATCCCTGAAATTAGCAGGGATTCCCACTAACCTCCCCCCGCCCCACAACGCCACTGTCCGCTGTCTTGGAGCCAAGCAAGTCCCAGTCCTGCAAAGAACAGGCTTCCTCCTCTTCTGCTTACGCGCCCCCCCACTCCACCCCCTGCCAGCTCCACACCCCCCTCTCTTGGAGCGTCCTTTTCTGAGTGAGAGGCGGGGACCAGGTGAATGAACATCAGCTGTTTATATTCCTGCAGAAGCCCAAACATCTGTCTGTACGGGTCCCAGATGTTGAGCAAACCCCTCAGAGTGGGGCATAGGGATTGGAGGAGGGGCTGCCCCCTTAAGTGTTCCAAGAGGCCTGTCATTTCTGGAAAGGGGGAGTTTTGTGGGGTGGGTACTTCTCGGGGGTTTAAGTGGGTGTGGAATTCCCTAATTGAGTTGTCGGTTGTCCACACAGCACATGTCTATTCTGAATGGCCCAAGAGCACCCCTCCCCCAGCCCAGCCTCTGTGAGGTGAGCTGGAATCAGATGACCATGGCTTCCCTGCCCCCCCAACCCCTTTGCCCCATGAGAGTCCCAGTTGGGGGCTGAGATCCTTTGCTGGGGAATGTGGCAAGGAGAATATAGGAACTGCCCCTCGCCCCCACATCCTGTCTGTCCCCTCATGGCTGCGTGGGAAGGGATGCATTGGAGGGGGGTGGTGGTGGGGGAGTGGAAAGAACACTTCCTCCTCAGGGCAGTGGGAAGGGTCTGTGACTTCCTTTCTCTGGAAGGCAGCTCTGCCCCTCTGATTTCTTCTCTCGGTCAGCAGAATGCTATCTAGCTTAGGCTGTGATGCTGGCGTGGTTTTTGTGGGATCCTGGATGGTGGTCTGAGAGGGACTGTGCAGGAGCAGAGGCAGGACCTGAAATGGAGAGCCCTGAGGCATTCTGCCCAGCCTGTTGTCATCTGTCCCTGGGGCTGCTCCAGGGTCCTGGGCCATAGCATCATACAGAGAAGCCAGCAGGTCCCTTCCCTGCAGTGGCTCAGATGAGGGGTTCCAGCCTACCTCTCACACCAAGCAAGGACTTGAGACCCTGGCCCTGCTCTGGATGGGTCTAGGGGAAAGATGGGAGGGTGGCATGGTGATGGGGCAGGTTGTGGGGTGGTGATGCCAAGTTTTGGGGATGAGTGGGGGGGTCTAAGGAGAAGCTGGAGAAGAGGGGTCAGAGTACAGAAAGTCCCCTGCCCCTGTAAGATAGAGTGAATTATCAACTCTACAGCTGGGCGGGTCCAGCCTGAGGGTCTGTGACTCAGTAACTGTGGCCTTCGTGGGGTCAGAGGGCATGTGGCGGGAGGGCCACCCTGGACAGAACAAGGTTTGGCATCTTGCCAAACCCTGTTCTACCCATGCCAGCCCCTGGCTCTGGATATGCCAGGCTGGGCACAGGGACAGCTAGAAAGGAGGGTACCCAGGGACAGCCCCCCAGCCAGGACTGGGTGAGACTTGACCTACTGTGTGCCCTGGGCAGCCAGCACTCAGTTACTAGGCTAGGTTATGAGCTCCAGCTGGAGGTAGGGTGGTGCTGGACATACAGGCCTATGTACAGCAATGGTGTGAGCACCCAGGAGGGGCTGAGCCATTGGACTCTCCTGGGGTGGGCCTGCTGGGGAGGACGGTCTTGGGGGAGAGGGGATGCAGAGAAACGCATAAGCCATGACTATGGCCTGGGGCCTTGCAGGTGGAGCCAGGTGGAAGGCAAGCGCCTTTTGGGGAGGGTGCTTCCCTCCCCAAAGGGAAGGGAGGAGCTCGGGCTCCACTGTGAGGTGCCTGGAAGTTTTGAGCTGGGCAACATAGATCCCTGCTTTGAAAGCAAACCAGGGTGCTGTGCAGGGTGGGTTAGGAGGGCTGGGTGCTAAGACATGGTTGATATAACCCAAAGGCCCAGGGCGAGGGGGGTGCCTCCCCCTTGAGCCTCCCTGAGGCCTGAGGCACAAGATCCCCTGGAGCTAGGACCAGGCTTAGGGAAGGAATCATTCTGTGCCCACCTTCCCAAGCTGGGTGAGGGTGGGAGGATGGCCCCCCCTCCTATCCTGCAGGAGATAAGGACCTCAGACCCCACTCCAGGACTCCATCCTAGGCTCTCTGGGAGCCAAGACCTCACCAGTGAGGGGGACAGATGGACAGGGCTTGAGCTAAGCTGACCCTTCCCCATCTGCCTCTGACCCATTCTGTTCCCAGGGTCTCCATAGTTGTCCCAGCCCCACAGGGCCCAGAGGGAAGCCTGCAGATCACCCTGGGACCATCAGGTCCCACTGTGTTCAGGAAATCCCTGTCCCTAGCACACTTCCCTCCTTAGGCTCCCTCCCATTCCTGAAGGCCCAGAGCAGCCGAGGTGGGGACATGTCCTCCCAGGCCTGCCTCCTGGACACCCGTGGTCTGCTCCCTGCTCACCCCTGCCTAGTACTGCTCCCTGCAGTGTCCTGAAGGGCAGCACTCGCAGGCCCTCCCGCAGGGCCTGCAGGGTCTCCCTGACTCTGCTGGTCAGGCCCCTTCCCCAGCCTCCAGCCCCTAGGAAGGCGTGTCTCCTCCTCCTCCCCCTCCCCCTCCTGGGGAACCACATTCCTGGCATAACTGAGACAGGTATGTGTCCCTCCCTCTGCGCCACCTTTGGGTGAGGGAGGCCTGCTGCTCTGGGGCAGCCTCTGCCAGAAGGAGACCCCCACCCCCTGCTTTGTCAGGGAACTAGCCTGGCCTCTGCCAGTGCCAGCTGCCCACGCACTGGGAGCCTGCCTAGGCTGGCAGCTGAGCCGGCCATTTCCTCCAGCCCTCAGCCACCTTGCCCTGGTCTGGACACTGCCCACACACTCCCACCACCCTCCCCACCCACCCCTCATGAAGACTGGTCCTAAGGCTTCTCCTGTAGCCCCCAGAAGGGACATGGGCCTGGCTGAAGGCCTGGGGCCCTTCCCTCCCCACTAGGAGCCAGAAAGCAGAGAAAGGAAGTGTTGTCTGCCCTCAACTGGGGCCTGGCACAGGGACCGGGTCAGAGTGAGTCTGGCACTGGCCCAGCCCAGCCCTGCCCAGCCCTGGAGGGGGTCGTGGCAGGCCTGATTCTAGTGAGTTCCCCCCTTGCTCCCTGCCAGGCCAGCTTTCCAGGACCTGAAGGAGGGCAGTACTGCAGGTCAGGGTGGAGGGGTAATAGGGTTCTGAGCTGCTTGGCCTCTTTGAGGCCCTACAGGCCTTGGGGCTGGGTGTGGGTGGCAGATACCCCCAGACAGGGACCAACTCCCCACAGTGTGGGGGCAGGAAGATGTCCAGGGAGCTTTCTGGGCTCTTCCCTCTGTTGTCTGGCCCTTAGCTTCTGGAGCCCCCCATTCCTGCCCTACTGCCCTACTCCCCCCCACATTCCTCCCTGCTGAAGTGGGAGGTAGGTAGCTTCTCCCTGTTCCCTCTTCTGCCCTCTTCTAGACTGTGGGTTCTCACCCCCCACCCCTTTGCAGACCCCACCCAGTGTCCTCCTGGGCCCCTCCCCCAGTCAGGTCAGCCAGGAGGGCTGAGAGAAGGCAGGCCCAGACTCGAGGTTGCCTGCCCCACTCTCTCTGCTTCCTGTCGCCAGGGGGAGGGAGTCTGCCCAGGTGGGGCATGACCCCCCCACTGTGCTAGCCTGTCCCCATCTGGGGAGTCCTTGGCTGGAAGTCAGGTGCTTCCAGGGCACCTGCTGGCTTTGGCTTTGATTTCAGTGTGCATTTGCTTGGGCAGCCCCAGGGATGGGCTTTGCTAGCTGAAACCAAAGGGCTTGCTCTCATGTCACTTCCCTGGGGATGTCTTCCCTTTGGGCAGGGCTTAGCTAGTAGAAACAGCTCTTGGCTTTTTCCAGACCCCACCCACCCCCTCGCTTCCCAGCCCCTGCAGATTGGAAATGGGAAAAAAAGGTTGTTTTGGAACTGTCCTCCCTCTCCCTCTGTCTTCGCTGGCCACCCCAAGCTGTGCTGGGCAGAACACGTTCCCATGGGGCTGGCTCTGCCCTTGCAGCCCCTCTGTGGGTGCTGGGACCATGCTGCACAGATGAGGAAATGGGAGATCACCTGCTCAGCAAGAGCTGCCCCCACCCTGCCACTCGTCACAGGCTGGGGGGCAAGGATGGCAGAGGAGGGGATGGGGCTGCCCCAGGGAAGTTAGTGGGACAGGAGCCCAGGCCTCAGGGCCAAGGGTCCGGCACAGCCTCCTCCAGCCTGGCTGTGTTGCTTCCTTCCTGAAGGGTTAATCCCACCCCCCCAATCCCATGAGAATCAAAGCCTACCGCCCATCACCACAGGAGGGTGGAAAACAGCTGCAGAAATAGGCCTCCTTCCCACCCCCCACCCTTTGCCTCTGCCTGTGGGACCCCGGCCAGTTGCACCCTGTCTCCCCCTCGCCCAACAAGTTCTAACCCTTGCCCGGAGACCTGGGGGTAGGGTAGAGAATGGATCCCCCCCTTCCTGCTCTGCCCTCCTGGCCCTGGCACTCCCCTTGCCACTGGGACAGGGGAATCAAGGCCTGGCTGGGGCTGGGCTGGGGGCTCTAGGTGCCATCACCACAGTAGCCCACAGAGTGCTGTACAGCCCAGAGTCCGGGAAGTGCCCTCTGGAAGTGCTCACTGATGAGATGAAGGGGGTGGGAAATGAGGCAGCACCCCAGTGATCCTTACCCGAATGATAGCGACACAGTTCGCTGCAGGAGGTAATATGCCCCCTGTGGTTCTGTACTGGGGCTTAGGAGGGGTTCATGTTCCAGCCCTAGGCTGTGGTTAGGATCTGGAGAGGGGGTGACCTAGGCCTCTGGTGGAGCATCCAGTGGGGAGAGGAGCTCCCCTCAAAGGGGCCTCTCTCCCCCCAGAGCAGATCCTGAGAACTTCCTCTGAGGAAGGCCCCCTGCCGGGGGCTGCTTCCAGCTGGACCTGGGAAGGGGAAGATGGCCCCTCCTAGTCCCCCCACTCCATGGAAGAGGCTCAGGAGAGGCGGAGCTTTCTGTCCTCACAAGCAGCCAGCTGTTCACAGCTGTGTGGCCGCACATGTGTGTGTGCACGTGTCTGTGTGCATGTGTGCATGGGTGCCTGTAATCTCAGACGTACGGAACTGTGCACATGAGAATGCTGGTCAGAGCCCCAGCTGGTGGCCTGTGGTTTCTGCCACCTTTGTTTCCCTGGGCTTGGCCTGGGGCGGGAGCCCTGCAGGTGCTCTGACAGCGGGGTCCTGGCCTCTGCTTGCTGTGGGTTGTCCCATTTCCTGCCTGCTGCCCCCCTTGCCTGGCAGAGGGCTGGGCACCTCATCCTGCAGGCTCTGCCTCTGGGAGTGACCACCGTGGTTTCTCAACACCGAGATGAAAGGGCTGTGGTGACAGGACAGAGTCCCCGGGGGCCACTCGGGTTCAATACCCCAGCACGTGCCTGTGGGACCCTGAGTCTGACACAGGGCTCTGCGAGTGGCAGGGCGGCCAGGGAGTCAAGCTGGGCAAGTCCCGAGAGGTGGGTCTGTGCTGGCCTAAGGTGGGTCTGAGCCTTCTCTGTTCCTCCCCTCGGATTCCTCTCAGTGACCCCACCTGGGCCCTGGGAGGGGCAGGCAGCCTGCTGTGGCTGCTGGAGGCACCTGCCCTCTGTCCATAGATAGGGGGCTCCAGTGCACATCTGGGAAAAATAAAGCACAAACATCTGGGCCAGACTGTGGCCTGCCCCAGCCTGCCCAAGAAGAGGGCCTGCGTGCCCACGTCTCTTCCCGGAGGGGGAGGCGGTGAGGCTAGGTCCAGTCATCCAGCGGCTCCGTCCTCAGCCACACGTCCATTCACAGCCCAGGGCCAGACCCTCACTAGAAATGGGGTCTCTGGAACGGGCTGCTGCTGTGGCCTGCACAGAGCCCTTCTGGGGTTCTGGGGGCTGCTCAGGGAAGCCATGTGTGAGCTGTGTGTTCAGGGCTGAAGGCAAGGGGGGAGGGGTGTTCTGGGTCTAGTGGGTACAGGGAACAGCAGGTGTCCCCATGGCTTGGGTGAGCAGTGGGAGAAAGCTGCTGTTGGCGTGGCACGGGAGAACGAGCTGGGAAACCAGCGGCTACAACCCGCCGGCCGAGAGAGCCAGCTGGCCCTCACCCTCTGACCCTCCGCCTTACCACCTGATGACAGCACCCTCTGTGCTGGTCCCGTTGCTCTCCCTGTGAGAAGCTCCCCTACACACTCCCCGGCTGCCTCTGTCTTTCTGTCCACAGCTCTCTCCTCTGTGGGTCTCTGTCTCTCTGCCCCTTTGTTTTGTGAACCTCTCTGCCTCTCTGAGTCCCAGTGAATGTCTGTCTGCCGACACCCACCCCGTCATCACCTTCCTCGAGCACCCCATTCCGACCTCGGTGCCCGTGTGTGCCACCTTCATTGCCTCCCCAGGGTGCTTGGCTCAACACAGCCAGGCCCTTGGCAGTAACACAGGTGTCCTGATTCTCCAGGCCCTGCCCGCACCTTGGTGCCTCGCTGGCTCCCCCAGCGCTCTCTTCCTCCTGGAGATGGGCAGGGCCTATGGGGAAAGAGGTGGGTTTGGGGCTGTCCTGGAGAAGAGGGACAGAGGGTGTGGATCAGCCCCACTCCACCCCTACTTTTTCTCCAGCCACCTACTCTCCTCTTCTGTTCAGATGGCTCCCCCTGGTGGCTACAGCTGCTGTCCTGGCAGGTGTCCGGGCCCTGAACTGGGGCGCCCTCCCCCAGGGCTCCCCAGGCCTGAGGATTTGCATCCCCTGGCTCCTTATGTCCTACTCCTAACCCCTGTCACCGTCAGGGTTCACCACACTGGCATCGCCTGGCCTCCTGCAGTCCCCTGGGACTTTGCAGTTGCGTCTGTCTGGAAGCTCTTTCTACTGACCTGTGCAGCCCCTTCCCCTCGTCCTCCAGGTCTCTGCCACAGCGTAACCTCCCTGAGGGCAGACAGTTTATCTGACTCAGGACCCACTTAGCCTGCCCAGTGGAGGAGCTCAGACAGGCAAGTGAGACGGGGCTGCAGGGACGCTGGACACCAAGGAGCGAGGGACAGATGTGGAGGCCAGTGGTCAGGCTGCTGGCATCTGAGCATCCAGCCTTGCTGAGCTGCTCCCTAAAACTGTCATCTAATCCCACCGCCCTGCAGGGTGGGGTGTGGACTAACAGGCAGAAGCGTGGGCCTCGCCTGCTGGCCAGGTGGGTGGGCACACAGCCTGCAGAGTCAAACATGGCTACCCCCCCCCCCCCCCCCCCCCCCCCCCCCGCCTCACCTGAGGTGAGAACTGGAGGCTGGGGCCTGACACGGCCTCCTTCCCAGTGGCTGGCCCTGGGCCAGCAGCGACATCCCGCTGTGAAATGCCCATTGTCTGCTGAGGCCCAGAGAGAGGGAATGGCTGTAGCTTGAGAGCAGACACCAGGAAACTGGGGACTGGGGGTGGGGGCAGCTCTGTCTGGTCCTCTTCCCCTCCCCCACCGGGGCAGCCAGACACCTATGACTCTGGGCCAGCTAGGTAGCCCACGCTTGACCGACCCACGCCATGGCAGCTGCATTTTCTGTCCTCGTGGTGTGCACCTCACGATCCTCTGGGAATGGGGTGGCTCTGGCCAGGGGAGGCCCCAGCATTAGAGGTGTGTGGGCGTGTGCACTGTGACCCCGCACCCCCGCCCCTCCTTTCTTGGGTAGCTGGGCCTGGGTCCCTCCAGAGTGAGGAAGGGGTCATCCACATGAGAAAGGGGCCATCAGTTTGCTGGTGGGCTGGACGCCCCATCTTCTCCAGACCCCATCCCCACCTTCCTCCTCAGGTCCATATGTTCACGTGTGTGTCCGTGGGGGCAAGCCCAACGTGTGTTGTGTGGGTGAGGGACAAGGTTTGTGCTGCATGAAGGTGAGAGTGTGTGTGAGATGCCCAGTGGGTATTCATGCCAGTGAGCGAGGAGGGAGTGTGACACCCAGTGCCAGCGCAGGGTTGGGTGTCTGCGCCGTAACCCCTGAAATGCTGAATGTGCGTGGACGTCTGTGCCGGCACAGGTCACTGAGTGTGAGCCCAGAGCCCAGAGGGGCTAATTTCTGGCTTAGAATACCCTCTGTCCCTTCCTAGGGCATGCGCCTGCGTGGGCTGGTCAGGGCTGAACGATTTTGAGCCTGAAGATCCCAAAATAGCTCTGGTAGCCTGTGTTCCCCTCCCCCTGCTGGGTCTGGGGCCTCAATGGCCCTTTGTCTCTCTGAAGGCGTGGAGCCCCTGTCGGGGGCTCAGACTCTGACTGGGGCCAAGAAGGACAGGCTGCCTGCTGGTTCCCCTTCCCCCAAGCCAGGCCTTAAGCCCCACCCCCATGTTGGCCCCTGGGCCAGTCTTCCCCCTCCATATGAGCCTCTGATGGCAAGCTCCTTTGCCCACAGAGACAATCCTTTGCCAGCCCCCACCCCACCCCAGACTCACACTGATCCCTAGGCTTACCCCCCCCCCAGTCCCTTTACCCCCCTCGCCCTGCCAAGCCTACCCATGACGCTGTGGTAGTAGCAGACAGGGTCCATGTGTGTGGGCATGTGAGCGTTGCCTGGGGTTGGACCCCTGGCACTGTCTGTGGAGCCCTCTCTGAGCCAAGGGTTGTGGATCCTGGGGGACTGTGGTGACAAGTAAATGGGAAAATGTGTGAACCGCCTAGGCTGACCACACCAAGTCTCTGGGCTCTGAGCCAAGCCCTGCCCTAAGAAGATAAAAAGTCAGACCCTGCCCTGGGTGCTCCCAGTCCAGGGTGGCACCCTGGGAGCTGCCAGCACTATCAGTATGGTGTGGGCAGTGCCAAGGTCCAGTGAGGTGAGGAAGAGGATGGGAGGCACCCCTGAGAAGGTGAGGCTGACCAAGGGCCAGGGTCTCCAGGTGGTTTGGTGGACAGTTGCTCTGGGTCCATCGCAGTGAGAGGTGAGGGAACCACATTGTTGATTGGTTGAAACTGCAAAGTTTCATTAGGTTTCATTAGCACCTCAGGTTCCAGGCTCTAAGAGGTTTGAAGACCTCTGCCGTGGGTGATGGGGGACCCTGACAGGGTGGGCTAACCCTGTGTGGGATGTGGCACTAGTGTGCCTGGCCACGGGATGGAAAGAAGTCAAAGGAGATGGGCCTCATAGAACTGGACCCTGGCTGGCTGGCAGGTGGCTGGCTGGCAGGTGGCTGCTCTGGCTGAGGAGGTGGGGGGAGTGGGGGGGAACTACCTGACCATGAAGTCAGGGGGTGCTCTAGGGACATGTCTGTGACATAGCTGAATACAGCATAGGGTGGAAGGACCTTAGGGAGAGTCCAGCTGGAGGCTTGGGGGAGCTGAGCACTAAGACATCTGTTGGTGCCCTGGGTGGTGTCACTGTGGGTGAGTGGAGAGTTGGCCCCAGGAAGGGCTGGTTCCAGGGCAGAGGGGCCGCACAGACCTGAGGGAGGAGCTGCAGGGAGGATGTGTGGTCAGTGCTTCTTTCCCAAGGTGGACTGAGATGAGATCTCAGAGGGACCAGGGGTGGCACTGGTGGCTGTGGCAAGAGCAGTTTGGCTGAAAGGGGGACCGGCTGACCACTCCTGCAGATGTCCTGCAGAGGTCTGAGTGCAGGGTGTAAGTCTGAGTGAGTGGATGGCCGTGTGTCTGTTGAGTGTGTGTAGACGGGTATGACCCAGCATGTATGGGGGCGGGTGGCAGTGGTGCAATTAACATCTTTTCCTCTGGGGTGGGGAGTTGGTCAGCAGCCGTTGGAAGGAATTGACCAGAAGGGGTCCTGGGATGGGGCTGGGTGGGCCCTGATCCCAAGGAGAAGAGGGATGCCCCGTGCCTTGGAGGCCAAGCTTCCTCTCCCCCTCTCTCCGGAAAGGGCTGGCCGACTCTAAGACGGACAGGCAGAGGTCACTGTAGGGCCTCGAAGGCCTGTGACCGCGTCCAGGCTGGAAGCGGCCAGACATGGTGCGTGTGGTGCGTGTGGCGGTAGGCGCTTAGGAGTCCCTCCCAAAGGACTGTGGGCGGTGGAGGGATGGGGGTGCAGGGGAGCGAAGGTGTTAGTCATCGGGATGGCCACCTATGGGACCCTGGCTGCGGAGGGTGGGACGTGACCGGTGTGGATGATGCGAACGGTGCACGACCCTTGCCCTACCCCCAGGCCGGCAGGGGCTACGAAAGGCGCGTCCTCAGGGGGCGGATGTGGAGAGGCCGGATTCCGGTGGGCCCCGCGCCCCGGCCCGGCTGTGACGTCACGGCCCGGCGCTCCCCGGTGGCCTCTGGGGGGCGCTCCAGGCTCGCGGGACCGTGCGGGGAGTACCGCGACTATTTACATAATGCTTCTTTACAAGGAACTCATTTGCATGTCCCTCTCACCGTCCCGGGGGGAGGTGGGAAGCACGCGGGTGGTTTGCGGTGTTGCCATCCATTCGGGGGGGGGGGCTGTCTCGCCACCTCCACCCTCCGTGTCGGACCCGGCCCTCCCACCACCTGTGTGTGTACCTGGGGACCCCTCCCCCACATGCGCACTGCCAGGGCGGGGCCGGCAGAAGCACACGCACACCGCGGCCGAGAACGGAGTCCTGCAGACGCGCCCGAGCCCCCTGCGGGGAATCCGCATGACCCTCCGGCCCTCCGCCGCGTCCTCGGCCGCTCACACACTCGTCCGGCCCCGCTCCGCCGGGTGGGCGCGGTAGGGGACCCGCCCAGCCCCTGGCCCCGCCCCACACCCCCCACCCCTGCCGCTACCCCGTCTGCCCCTTGCCTTCCCTTTTGTGCCGCCGCCCTCCCGTCCGCTTCCGCTCGGTCCTCTGCGCCGCGAGCCCCGACTCCCCGCGGACACCGGGGTCCCCGGGGGCGTCTTCCTTTGTCTCTGCTCCCCGCCCTCCTCCCGCGGCGCCCCTCGCCCCTCACTCACCGCCTCAGCCCTGGCGAGGGCGACGCGAGCTAGCGCTGCTCGCCCAGAGGCGGGAGCCGAGGCGCGGGCCTCCGAGGGCCGGCTCTTTCTTCTCCCTCCCGACGCGCGCCCGCTGCTCCTGCTGCTGCCATCGCCGCTCCCGCCTCTGCTGGGGACTGGAGACCCTCCGCGCGCGGCACCCCGTCGCGCCTCCCCTGGCCGCCAGTGCCCCTCGGACCGGCCGCTCCGGGGTAGCCGGGCGGGCGGGAACGGGGGCTCCGGGAAGACTGAGCGCGGCCGGAGCCCTGCGGAGAGCTGCTGGCACCTACGGCTACCGGCTTGCGGACGCAAGGGGTGACCGCTGGCTGGCCCGTACTTTCTCCTCCTCTTCCTTCTGAGAATTCTGCACACCTCCCATTATGAGCCTCAAGGGCTGCGGTGGGGTCCTGGTGCTCTCCGGGCGGTGACTGGCACTGAACTTTGAGAACATAGCTGCTGGCAGCTGCCCCAGGGGTCCCAGGATGGGGGGAGTTGCCCCGAAGAGGCCCAAGGGCACCCCTTGAGGAAGCCCCACACCCCGAGAGTGGGGACTGAGGGGCCCAGGGCCATGCCCCCGCTAGCGCTGGAGCGGGACCCCCGGCAGCCGCGCGGGGTCTCCCTGCTGGTGCGGTATTTCATGATCCCCTGCAACGTCTGCCTGATCCTGCTGGCCACTTCCACGCTGGGCTTCGCCGTGCTGCTCTCCCTCAACAACTGTAGGTGGCTGCGGGCACGGCCACCCTGGGCCTGGCTCATGCGACCCTCCTGCTGGCTGAGTTCCCCTGCCTCAGCCCCCACGGACTGGGGGGCCGGCAGGATCGCACAGAGGCTACCAGCGGAAAGGCGGCTCAGATGGGCACCTGCATCTTCTGGGGACAGGATGGGCCATTCTCTGGATCCCTGGGCCCCTCGAAGCTTATCCTTGTGCTCACGGGGGGCTGACCATCACCCTGAGCTGCAGAGACAACTTGCTGTGGGAGCTGGGGAGGAAGGGAGCCGCTGACTACACCGGAAGTGGGGCTTTAGCAGGGCCTGGGGCTGGGCCTATCTAGGGACCAGGCGGCTGCCCCCACCCCTGCTGTTAGGCCCCGCCTGACGGGTGTCAGGCCTTGACCAGACAGCTGGAAGGGCAGAGAAAAGCAAGCGCCTCCGCTTTGACTACCCCCAGGCTTTGGCCAGTCCTCAGGGTTCAGAATGGGGCCAGGGAAGGGATGGGGGTGGGCCCTGGTACAGAGGGCAGCTGTGGGAGGGCAGAGGTGGCCCTTCCAGACTGGGCAAAGGAACAGGCTATGGAAAGGCGTGCTCAGAGAGGACTAACTCAGATATTTGGGTTTTTTTCCAGACAAACCTGGGACCTACTTCACACCAGCACCCCCAACGCCTCCGGATGGTGAGTTGAGTGGGGGCCTGAGTTGGTGACAGGCTGTACTTGGGAGACTGTGCCTGGAAGGGGCAGTGGCACTCTGGGGGGTCAGGAGCCATTCTTGGGGTGCACACACCAGACATAGTAGGTGTATCTGGAGCAGAGAGGAGGCTGGGTAAGGGAGCCTGGGTCCTTCCTGGGATGTCCACAGTGGTGGGCAAGCACAAAGTGTGTGGGGTCCTTGGGCCTGGGCCTGACCCTGTGTCGGCCATGGGCCGTTGCACACAAGCATGGCTCCAACTTCTCTGGGCCTTGGCCTTCTTGACCGAAAAATTGGGAGTAAGTCCTGGGGCCTGCAAGCTGTAAGATGAGTCAGACAATATGTGCAAGGGGTGGGGGGTCATGAAGGACCAATGACTGAGGAGGGATTGGAGAGCCTGTCCCTGGACTGAACAGCCTGGGGTTGGCCTTCTTGACCCACTTTGTGGGCTGGGACCTGGCCTCCTTGAGGGCCCTGCTGGTCTGTGGACCCCTGTAATTAAGCTAATGTGAGAGGGGCAGGGGATGAAGCTGTTAGTACCTCAGGAAAGGGCAGCTTGGGGTTCTCTCCTTGGGCGGGGACAGTGAGAGCCTCCAAGTTTATGCTCAGTACCTGGGTGCCCTGCTGGGTGGGTACCTGCCCAGGTTCATAGAAGTCACTTATGGAAGGCTATCCATATATGGGATAGGGGCTATAGTGGGCTGGGGGCTGGAGACCAGACTGAGTCTCCCACAGGCTGTGGGCAAGAGGCCTGGGGCTGTCTGGATTTAAAGGCTGTCCTCAGCTTCGTCTTCTGAAGCCTGAAAGCCTGGTGCCTCTCCTTTGCTTTACACACGTGCGGGTCTTCCCTGCAGCTGCACGTGTGGGCCCCCACACCCACGTTCTGATCCTGCTGCACACTTGGGGACGGCTCCATGCCGTGACCGTCATCATCCCTCGTAGGCACACACACTGTGTATTTGTGGCCGTGGGCAGGGCTTGGGGCATCCATTCCATCCCCCAACTCACCCGAGACCAGGAGGGGAGTTAAATATACCCACTCCAACCGGGGGCTATAAAAAGCCACTGCCGCCTCCAGCGTGGCGCATTGTGAGGGGGGCCCTGGGCATGCAGGGAGCAGGACTGCACAGCGGAGCTGAGTGGCCAGAGAAAGCTTCCTGTGGGAGTCGGAGCTGGGCAGGTGTGGCGGAGCACACGGCTCATGGGCATAGGGGCGCTCTGCCCGCATTTACGAGGGGCAGCTTACATAATGGTTCAGGGCTAATACAGGTGTGGGACTACTGGTGCCTGGTACACACAGGGCATGGCCCTTAGGAGCTGTGCTTGCATGTGTGTGCGTGCCTGTGTCCTTGTGCATGTTTTACGTGAAGTCAAGAAACTCCTCTGGAGCCTCGATGATTCCCTAGTCCTGGGGGGAGTGGGGATAGACGTGTAGACGGGCAGTTGTGAAGAGGGCTCAAGGCTATGCACCAGAGCAGCCCGCACCTGACCTAACATCCTGAGCATGGGTCTGGGGAAGGAACCCATTTCAGCCTGGACGGGGGATGGGCACCATGTACCCCAAGCTTCTGCTTTGCCCACGTCACATCACCAGATGCTGTAGCTGCCCTGGGAGTCACGAGATCTTTCCCCACTTTATGGCCAGGAGACTGCCCCTTGGGAACTGCCGCTCTGACGGGGGTGCAGGCTCCACAGAGTGGTGGGAAGTGGAGGGGCTGGAACCTGGACCCAGCTGCCTGACTTGGGAGTCAGTGTGGGGGCCTCAGCGTGATGACCCCCAGAGGCACCCTGGCCTCTCCTCAGCCCTCGGCCACCTTCCGTCCAAAAGCTGGTCCCAAGGAACCTGTCCCCAAGATGTTTCTGGTCTCCTACCCCCGGTCCCTCCCCTTGCAGCCCACCTTCCATACGCCTGACTCAGTGCTCTGGGCTTGATTATCCCAGGGTAGCTGTCATCATCATCATCACCATCCCCCCTAGTTACTGTCTTGTGGGGGACAAAGCAGAACCCTGGGCTGTGGATGGAGAGTGCAGGTCTTGGTGGCAAAGACCATGCTAGTCATCCAGGAGTAGATGTCTTTGTTCAAGGGGTTGGGGTTTTGGAAGGGGTCTGGCAGGGCAGAGGTGAGCAGAGAGAGAGAGGCCTGAATCCAAGGGCACAGACGCTCTGCAACCCGCCCAGGAGCCTGAGGTATAACGACAGAAGGACCAAGTCTTTGGCCACGGGGTCAGGACTCTGGGAGAGACTTGGTCGGCAGGTCCAGTGGAAGCCAAATAGAGAAGTCAGCTGGATATCAGCAAGTGCCTGTGAATTTGGGCTGGGGGTCCCCGGGGCCTTGGGCAAGGAAGATGAGAAGAAAGTGCTAAGGGGAGAGTAGAGGGAGATGAGGGACACAGAGAGCGCGAAGAGGCCTCACAGTGGACAGGCTTTGAGTTTGGTTTGGGCCAGGACAGAGGGGAGGCCGATGTAATGACAGTTCTTGCTCCTGTCGTGAATAGGGGCGCCCTGCAAGCCTCTGCAGATATTGGCCCATTTAGCCCCCCAGTAACCCGGGGAAGTAGGTCCCACTGTCCCCGCTCCCAGAAGGAGGTACTGAAGCATGACGGGGCTGTAACTTGCCCACAGTCCCCGGCTGGTGAACGCAGAGCTGGCAGTAGCCTGGCTCTGGGATCTGCAGGAGCAGGGACACAGGGGAGGCGGGGAGGAGGGGCACAGGAGCACTGGTGGGAGGGACAGGTGGTTGCAGGGACTTCTGGCTGGGGTGTCCAAACTGGCCCCACCCTTGCCTCAGGCCTCTGTTCACTCAGCCTGTGTGGGGTGGGGGTAGGGGTGGCCATTCGGACCTGAGGGAGCCTGAGGTGGGCTGTTGCTGTGGCAACAGCTAGCTCCAGCTCCCTTTAGGGCCCTGCCCTCCCCAGAATAGAGGGGCTTGCTGCCTCCTGCCCCACTTCCAGAGCCTGCTGGGAGGTGATGGGGGAGCCACCCTGCCCTCTCTGCCATAACTTATTAATGATAATTAGACCCAGTGAAACATTTATTAGATGTAGGCAGCTGCAGCCCGTGACTGCGCCTGTGGGTGTGCAGTCCCGGTGGGGGTCCTAAGGAGTCAGCCTGCCTCTCTTCAGGAGGGGCTCTCCCTGGCAGCTCTGGGTTTCGATGTCCAAGAGCCTTCTGGATCCCTCCACCCAGCAGGACTGTAGTCCCTCGGCGGTGGGGGTCAGGAGGAACCTCCCTGGGGTGCGCTGGGCACACGGCAGCTTTTAACTACAGAGTCAGAAGCTAAAATGTTGAAAGAGGAAAATGACCCGTCTGCAGAGCCCTTGTGCTCAGCCTCCCAGAGGAGGTCACTGTCGAGTGTGAGGTGGGACAGCACGACCGGGGAGGAGGTGTGGGGAGGTGAGGACATTTACTGAGGTGGGGGCTCCAGAGGATGAGTGGGGAGGTGGAGGCATGTGAGTGCCTGAGGGGCCTCAGAGAGAGCTCCCATCAGCTTTCACCTGGGGAGACCCGGGAAGGCTGGAAGACCAGGGCCCTTCAAGAAGGCCACATGAAGAAAGCCACAGCTGAGGGACCTGGGGGAAATGCAGAAGGTGAGGGGGCAGACAGAGAAAAGCCCAAGAGGCAGAGCCCACACAGAAAAGATGTGGGAAGAAAAGAGGAACATGGGGGGAGGTCTGGGGTTAGGGTGCCAAGAGGGCCCCGGAGCCAGGGGTGGAGCATGTGACCTGACCGCAGAGACCCCCCACCCATCTGCTCTCCAATTATCTGACCTCAGACCAGAGGGGGCAGGGGTGGGGCTGGTGTTGAGCCCCGGAGCAGCTCCCAGGAAGGGACCAGGGCCAGGGCCCTGAGGGGTGGGTCAGGGGTCAGATGATTCTGGTGTGAAGAGAGGGTGGGCTCCTCAGCAAGGTGGGGCGGCTCCCCTGTGATGGAGTTGGCCCGAGGGTTTGTTTCTGGCTCTGCGTGGGGGGCTCCCACGGAGCTCTGGTGCAAGACCGGGGGGGATGCCGCCCTGCGCGGCTGGGAAGGCTGTAAGGGGAGGAGAAGCGCCGGGCGGGCAGGGTTAGAGAGGGGCGGGGCCGGGCGATGTGTGTGCGCTAGCGCGGCTCTGTGCGCGCGTGGCCCCGGGGCACCCACGCGTGTTCCCGTGAGCGCCCGGCACAGAATGTGTGGACGTGCACGGCGCGGGGCTAGTGAGCAAGCACACCGTGTGTCTCGAGGTCTCTGCAGATGTGTGGACACCGCGTGCGCGGGTGCCTGGGGCCGGGTGGCTGGGGGCTGGGCCCTGACCTGCTTTCTCCTGTTGCCCCAGCGTGCCGAGGCATGTTGTGTGGCTTCGGTGCAGTGTGCGAGCCCGGAGCAGAGGGTTCGGGCCGAGCCTCCTGCGTGTGCAAGAAGAGCGCGTGTCCCGCCGTGGTGGCGCCCGTGTGCGGCTCCGACGCCTCCACCTACAGCAACGAGTGCGAGCTGCAGCGGGCGCAGTGCGAACAGCAGCGCCGCATCCGCCTTCTCCGCCACGGGCCCTGCGGTGAGCGCGCGCACCGGGCAGGCACTCCGGGGGGCGGGGGGGGGTGCGGAGGGGCGGCTTCATGACCCCACCCTGTCCCACCCAACGCACAGGGTCCCGGGACCCCTGCGCCAACGTGACGTGCAGCTTCGGCAGCTCCTGTGTGCGCTCGGCAGACGGGCACACAGCCACGTGCCTGTGCCCCGCCACCTGCCAGGGGCCCCCCGAAGGTCCGGTGTGTGGCAGCGACGGTGCTGACTACCCCAGCGAGTGCCAGCTCCTGCGCCACGCCTGCGCACGCCAGGAGAACATCTTCAAGAAGTTCAGCGGCCCTTGCGGTGAGCCCGGCCCCGCGCACGTAGCATGACCTCTGTGTGCGCACGCGGGCATGGCACAGCACCCTGACCTCTGCCCTCCCGCCTTCTAGACCCCTGCCAGGGCGCCCGCGATGACCCCAGCCGTGTCTGCCGCGTTCACCCACGGACGCGGCGCCCTGAGATGCTCCTGCGGCCAGAGAGCTGTCCTCCTCTGCAAGCACCCGTGTGCGGGGATGACGGGGTCACCTATGACAACGACTGCATAATGGGCCGCACGGGAGCTGCCCGTGGCCTTCTCCTCCAAAAAGTGCGCTCTGGCCAGTGCCAGCCTCAAGGTGGGTGGCTCCTGGGGGAGGGCCCAGCCCTGCCACTCTGTGTCACCCTCAGCCCTGCCCGTCCCCACGCTCTCCTGCCCTCCTCCCTGGTGCCCACTCACCAGCCCGTATGCCCATGGATCCCCTGTGCGGCCCAAGGTGGGGGCTGACATGGCCCCCGGGGCCGTCTGTGATCTCCTTGCTTCGTCCTCCCAGACCAGTGCCCAGATGCGTGCAGGTTCAATGCCGTGTGCCTGTCCCGCCGAGGCCGCCCCCGCTGCTCCTGCGACCGCGTCATCTGTGACGGGGCTTACCGACCCGTGTGTGCGCACGATGGGCACACGTATGACAGTGACTGCTGGCGCCAGCAGGCTGAGTGTCAGCAGCAGCGTCCCATCCCTGCCAAGCACCAGGGCCCGTGTGGTGAGCACCAGTGGGTGGGGCCCGTGCGAGGACGGGCCGGTCCTGTGTCGGTCCCTGTCACCTGTCATCACACACCATCTCCATCCTGAGTCATGGTCCTCCTGGGGTCCTGGGCGAGGGCCAGCTGTGGGGGAGGCCTGGTGGGGCTGCTGTCTGTCAGAGGCTCTGGGGCAGTGGATTCTGTTAGGAGGGTGCTGGCACCACCCGGGGGGCAGTGGGCAGAGGCAGGGGTCCTTGTGCGGGCTCCCTGGTACCCACGTGAGGCCGTCTTGCCCCGTCACCCTCCAGGCCCCTGGGCCCCATACTCTGGGACACCAGTGCCCCCGCAGAGGCAAAGTCTCAGTCAGGCTCTGTGCAGGGGTGGGGGCGTGCAGTGGAGGGTGGAGATGGCATATACTGCGTCGGCCAAGCCTGCCGTGGCTCTGCCAGCCCCCACTCCGCGTCCGTCGGCCAGTCTGTCTGTCTTCCCACTCTCTCTCTCTGCGTCTGTATTCTCTCCTCTGTCCTTCCTTCCCTCTCTGCTCCGCCTCTTGTGTCTTCCAGCCTGACCTGCTGGCAGGATGAGGGAGGTACCGCGCCTGCCGCCAGGAGCCCGCAGCCCGAGGTCTGCCCCCGGCACAGCAGGGGGGGTGGCTCGCTGCTGCCTGGCCTTGTGGTCCTCAGAGCAAGTGGACAGACACCTCCTCCCCTTTGTGGCCCTGGGTGTGACTGTGGGCTACAGACTCCTCCCCCCATGGGGAGAGAGCCCCCTACATGTACTGGTGTCCCAGGGCTGCTGGTGGCCAGCGGTTAGCGGCCTGGGTGGCTGCATAAGCCTGGCCCTCCCTCAACCCACCGTGGGCAGTCAGGAAGTTCCTGTGTCTTGGGGGCAGCCCCTCCCCACACTCAGGCAGAGGACTGAGGCTGTTTGGGTCTGTGTCCCTGTCTGCGTCTGTCGTGTGTCTGTCCCTTTCTCTGCTGTGTCCTGAGCACTTGGCTCTTCTCCCAGTCCACTTTCCCTTCGCTGTCCCCACCCTGGGAGAGGGTCTGCTGCGTGGAGCTGGGGGCTTTGTACGAAAGCCTGGGGGAGCAGGAGGAGCTCACTGAGTGCCTGTGTTCTCCCCAGACCAGCCCCTGTCCCCGTGCCTTGGGGTGCAGTGCCCCTTTGGGGCATCGTGTGCTGTGAAGAACGGGGAAGCTGAGTGTGTGTGCCAGCAGGCGTGCTCAGGCATCTATGATCCTGTGTGTGGCAGCGATGGCGTCACGTATGGCAGCATGTGTGAGCTGGAAGCCACGGCCTGCGCCCTTGGACGGGAGATCCGGGTGGCTCGCCGAGGACCCTGTGGTCAGTGGTGGGCGAGTGAGTCTTGCTAGGGGGTTGTGAGTCCCGATCGCCGTGGTGATGGGGCCTCTTCCTCAGACCGCTGCGGGCAGTGCCGCTTCGGAGCTCTGTGTGAGGCTGAGACCGGGCGCTGCGTGTGCCCCTCCGAGTGCGTGGCCTCAGCTCAGCCCGTGTGCGGTTCCGATGGGCACACGTATGCCAGCGAGTGTGAGCTGCACGTCCATGCCTGCACACACCAGATCAGCCTGCACGTGGTCTCGGCTGGACACTGCCGTGAGTGGGGCTGTGGGGGTGGGCAGGCTGTGGTCCTGTGTCTCCCTCAGCTGGGGGTCCGCTGACCCCTGCCTGGCTCTGCCCTCTCCAGAGACCTGCGGAGACACAGTGTGTGCTTTCGGGGCAGTGTGCTTGGCTGGGCAGTGTGTGTGTCCCCGGTGTGAGCGGCCCCCACCCGGCCCCGTGTGTGGCAGCGACGGTGTCACCTACGACAGTGCGTGTCATCTCCGAGAGGCCGCCTGCCAGCACCAGACCCAGATCGAGGAGGCCCGGGCGGGGCCCTGTGAGCAGGGTAAGCTTGGGGATGGCGGGCCTGGGCTGCCGCGTGTCCGCCCCGGACAGGCCCCCCGGGTGACCCAGCTCCCCCCACAGCTGAGTGTGGCTCCGGAGGCTCTGGCTCCGGAGAGGACGGCGAGTGTGAGCAGGAGCTGTGCCGGCAGCACGGCGGCGTCTGGGACGAGGACTCGGAAGATGGGCCGTGCGTCTGTGACTTCAGCTGCCATAGCGTCCTGAGAAGCCCGGTGAGGCCCCCCCGCCCCAGCTCTGGGCAGGCAGCGAGGCAGTGGCTGTAGCCACCCACGCTGACACCACCCCTCCAGGTCTGCGGCTCAGATGGGGTCACCTATGGCACTGAGTGTGAGCTGAAGAAGGCCAGGTGCGAGTCGCAGCGAGAACTGTACGTCACAGCGCAGGGAGCCTGCCGGGGTGAGTGTCCGTGCGTGCGTCTTGCAGTGGCCCTCGTGCTCCTGCGTGCACACGTTCAGAGGTGTGTGTGCCGTGAGGGCGTGCATGCACGTCAGGGGTCGAGGGGCGCAGTGCTGGGGGGCACCCATGTTTGCGCAGTCGCAGCGTGTGGGTACAAGTGCCCCTCGGTCCGCAGGAGCCTGCTGTGCGCCAGACCGGGCTCCATGCCGGGAGGGGGCGCGCGAGCGAGGCCTGCCGTCTGGACATGCTCTTTGTCCCCGGGGGAGAGTGGTGGGGACCCAGTAAACACGTGGCATTTACTATACTTTCATGCGTGCGCAAGTGCTCGTGGGCGCGTGTGAGCTTACGCACGCACACACGTGTGTGTCTGTATGGGTGTGTTTGATGTGCGCTTGGGAGGAACATGGGTAAATGTGAGTACATGCACGTTTTTGTATGTGTGCCAGTTCGTAAAAACATACCTGGTTCTGGTTGTGTGTACGTGGCTGCACGTTCATGATCTTTGCATGTTCCGCATGTTTTTGGTACTATGGGTACAGGTGTGTTTTTATAAATGGTGTGGGGTCCTCACCTGTAACCTGAGCTCCAGGGACCCCAGTCCTGGTGGGAGGTGGCCTCAGGAGGGCTGAGTGGTGACAGCCAGGGGAGGTTAAGGTGGAATGGCCAGGCCCAAGGTGGACATGTGGCAGTGAGTGTCGTCTGAGCCCTCTGCCCCTCCCTGCAGGCCCCACCTTGGCCCCGCTGCCACCTGCGGTTCCCCCGCACTGCACCCAGACCCCCTATGGCTGCTGCCAGGACAACATCACTGCGGCCCGGGGCGTGGGCCTGGCTGGCTGCCCCAGTGAGTACTCAAGCCCAGCCCCAACCCACAGCCAGGTGGAGCCACGTAGCCACAGTAACCGTATCCTGCCCTGGCCTTGCAGGCTCCTGCCATTGCAACCCACATGGCTCCTACAGTGGCACCTGTGACCCAGCCACGGGTCAGTGCTCCTGCCGCCCGGGGGTCGGGGGCCTCAAGTGTGACCGCTGTGAGCCTGGCTTCTGGAACTTCCGTGGCATTGTCACCGATGGCCGGAGCGGCTGCACCCGTGAGTGACAGGGGCAATGGTCAGTCCCCAGCCGAGCACTCCAGCCCGTCCATCTTGTCACTGTGCTCCTTGTCTCACCTGCTCAGACCCTGGCCTGACCCACACCAGGCAGGAAGTGGGCCAGGCTCTGGAGCCAGTGGGGAGACCAGGCGCAGACCTCAGTTTCTTCCCCCTACCTCCCAGCCTGCAGCTGTGACCCCCGGGGCGCTGTGCGAGATGACTGTGAGCAGATGACCGGGCTGTGCTCATGTAAGCCTGGGGTGGCCGGACCCAAGTGCGGGCAGTGTCCAGATGGCCACGCCCTGGGCCCTGGTGGCTGTGAAACAGGTGAGAGCCAAGGCTGGCGCTGACCTTGGCTCCCCGTGCTAGGGGTGGGGCCGTCCTAGGAGCGAGGCCCCCTGAGCCAGCAGGGTCCCCCTGTCTGCCCCCAGACTCCTTGGCTCCTGAGACGTGTGCTGAGATGCGCTGTGAGTTTGGGGCATCCTGCGTGGAGGAGGCTGGCTCTGCACGCTGCGTGTGTCCCACATCGACCTGTCCGGAGGCCACTGCTACCAAGGTGAGGGCTGGGGCATGCAGACGGTGGTGGGCATGGGGAGGGACCTCCCCCGCAGCATCCTTGCCCTGTGCCCCCAGGTCTGTGGGTCGGATGGAGTGACCTACGGCAACGAGTGCCAGCTGAGGACCATCGCCTGTCGCCAGGGCTTGGCCATCTCCATCCAGAGCCTTGGCCCGTGCCAGGGTGAGGCCCCCCCACCGCCCCCGCACTGACCAAGAAGGCCTGACTCCGGGCTGACTGCCTGCCCTGGCCGTCCACTCAGACTCTGTTCCTCCTGCAGATGCTGTTGCTCCTGGCGCCCGCCCAACGTCTATACCCGTGGCCACGTCGGGGCTCAACGTGAGCAAGGCACTGCCATCCCCCCCCAGCGCCCTCCCCCTGGCTCCCAGCAGCACCCCTCAGAGCCAGCCCACTCCTCGACCCTCGCCAGGACCTTGGAGCGCTGCCAGCATCCCCAGGACTACCCCGAGGCCCATGCTGACCACGCCCCCCACAGCCCCGGCCACGGCAGCCAGCCTTACCACATCCGCCTTTGCTGAATCTGGCAGTGCCGATGGGAGCGGCGATGAGGGACTGAGTGGTGACCTGGAGGCCAGTGGGACCGGCTCAGGGGGTGAGCATGGGCTCAGGGATGTGGGGGACAGGACCCAGGAGGGCTACCTCTGGGGCCAGGCTTAGACTTTACCTCCCCAGGACTCGAGCCTCCCGAAGGTGGCAGTGCTGTGACCCCTGGGCCCCCCATGGAGAGGGCTTCGTGCTACAACTCGCCTTTGGGCTGCTGCTCGGATGGCAAGACGCCCTCGCTGGACACAGAGGGTTCGAACTGTCCTGGTGAGTGGGGAGCCAGGGGCTGGGGTGGAGCGTGACGGTGGCCTGGACGCGGCCAGGAACGCTGTCTCCCCTCCCAGGCAGGAGGCCTGCCCAGCAGGTGGGCACTCAGGGTTTACCGTCTTCTGATTTTGGCACACACACGGGCGTGGTCTTGGGGATTCAGCATAGGCTGCACACGTGTGGTCTTGGCCCCCACACACACGTGGGTGCCCAGGACCCTGCGGCTAACTTGTCTTTCCTGTTGCAAGCCGGCCTGGAGCACTGCTCCAAGAAGTCTGCCCGGTAACGGATGCCAGCCCTGCCCCGAGACCCCACTAACCTCATGACCATCTGACTAACCTCCTGCACCCAGTGTGGCTTGCTGCTGGGGCCTGTGCCCGTGGCCCACCCCGAGGCCAGGTGGGTGCCAGGCAGGGCCTCACTGCCCCCTCCCCCACAGCCACCAAGGTGTTCCAGGGCGTACTGGAGCTTGAGGGGGTCGAGGGGCAAGAGCTGTTCTACACGCCGGAGATGGCCGACCCCAAGTCAGAGCTTTTTGGGGAGACCGCTAGAAGCATCGAGAACACGGTACGTGCAGGGCCTGTGGGGCAGGGGTGCAGCCCCGCCCAGCCAGTAGCTTCCCTCCCAGGACACACCCAGAGAGGCGCTGGAGTGGGAGGGCCTGACGACCAGGGCTGGGCAGCTCCCCAGAGCCCTCCCCCGCCGCCCACCCACAGCTGGATGACCTCTTCCGGAACTCGGATGTTAAGAAGGACTTCCGAAGTGTCCGCCTGCGGGACTTGGGGCCTGGCAGCTCCGTCCGAGCCATTGTGGACGTGCACTTCGACCCTGGTAAGTCCCCGGGGCCCGGCCCTCGCAGGAGGCAGTGGGTGTCTGTGCGGGCTGTCCCACGCTCCATGCCCTCTCCTCCTCAGCCACAACCTTTAGGGCGTCTGACGTGGCCCAGGCCCTGCTCCGGCAGATACAGGCGTCCAGGCGCCGGTCCCTGGGGGTAAGACGGCCGCTGCAGGAGCACGTATGCATTATGGACTTCGGTGAGTGCCCAGTCTGGCCAAGTGCTGCAGCGCGCCTGTCCCCTCCCCTGCTACCCACAGGACGCTTGCCCCTGCTGGCCTTCCCCGTGCCCTGCTTTCTGTCCGTCCTGACAGCCCCTCTACCCTCAGACTGGTTTCCCGCGTCCTTCATGGGGGCCGCCACAGGAGCCACACCCGCCGCAGCCACGGCCAGAGCCACCACTGTAGCCCACCTGCCTTCTGCTGTGACCCAGCGGGCCCGCTACCCCAGTCACACGAGCCGGCCTGTTGGCAGGACCACAGCCCTGCCCACCACACGCCAGCCCCCTACCACTGCCCCCCGTCGTGTGCCTGGACGCCGGCCCTTGCCCCCAGGCACCCAGCAGCCACCAAAGCCCTGTGACTCCCAGCCCTGCCTCCACGGGGGCACCTGCCAGGACCAGGACTCTGGAGGCAGCTTCACCTGCAGCTGCCCAGTGGGCAGGGAGGGTGCCGTCTGTGAGAAGGGTAAAGGTCATCCGTGCCGGAGAGAGGTGGGGAGGCAGATGTGGGGGGCGAGGGTTGGGGCCGGGCCGGGCCACGCCATGGTCGAGAGCTGGGGACTAGGCAGAGGGGCCCGGGTGGTTGGGACGAGGGGCAGGCTGAATTCCCTGCCCCAGAGCGGAGGCCAGGGCCGGGTTGGGGATTCGGGGCTGGGGCTTTCAGGCTGGAGGAGACACTGAGCGGGCCGGGGTCCTCTGTGCCCCTCCAGCGGGTCCCTCCCTGTCTCCCTGCAGCGCTGCACCCCTCTGTGCCAGCCTTCGGGGCCCACTCCTTCCTGGCCTTCCCCACCCTCCGTGCCTACCACACACTGCGCCTGGCGCTGGAGTTCCGGGCGCTGGAGCCACAGGGCCTGCTGCTCTATAACGGGAACGCCCAGGGCAAGGACTTCCTGGCACTGACGCTGCTGGGGGGCCGCGTGCAGCTCAGGTGCGTGGGCAGGGCAGCCCGGGCCGAGGTCAGGAATGGAGTCAAAGCGGCTGAGGACTGAGGACGGGAGGCTGAGGCTGAGCAGTGGTCCTGGCCCCTTTCGGCCGTCCTGAGTGCCTGCTCCCACCCCCCCAGGTTTGACACCGGGTCAGGGCCCGCAGTACTGACCAGCTCCGTGCCTGTACAGCCCGGCCGCTGGCATCGCGTGGAGCTGTCTCGGCACTGGCGCCGAGGTACGCTCTCGGTGGATGGCGAGAACCCCGTTCTGGGCCACAGCCCCAGTGGTACCGATGGTCTCAACCTGGACACAGACCTCTTTGTGGGCGGCGTCCCGGCGGACCAGGCTTCCGTGTGAGCACCAAGGAGGGTGGGGCACCCCTGACCCTGGGCCCCTGACCTTGGTCCTGACCCCTGACTCTTACGGGCGGTATCCAGGAGGCCCAAGCGACCTGCGAATAGCAAAGTGGGTGGAAGGATCAGCGTGGGTGATGGCAGTGCCCCTGATCTGATACTAATCCTGATTCTGTCCCCTGGGTGGCATCCCTGAGCCCCAGGCTGCCGTGTTACCACCACGGACGGGCTGGGCCGGCCCTGACCTTCAGTCCTGAGCCTTGACCCTCAACCCACTTCTCGATTCTGTCCTGTTTGTGGGCCTGGCCATCCTGGGAGCACCAGAAGTGGGGACGGGGATAGGGAGCAGCCCCGATCCTGGCTGGTTGGGGGTGCGGTGTCACAGTTGGCTGTGAGAGAGGGTGCCTTTGGTCTCTGGCCTCTGATGCCTGACCCTCCTCCCGGTGGCAGGGTGCTCGAAAGGACCTCCATCCATGTTGGCCTCAGGGGCTGCATCCGCCTACTGGACGTCAATAACCAGCGGTTGGAGCTCAGCAGCTGGCAGGAGGCTGTTACGCAAAGCTCTGGGGTGGGCGAGTGCGGGGACCACCCCTGCCTGCCGAACCCCTGCCTTGGCGGGGCCCCATGCCAGGCCCTGGAGGCTGGCATGTTCCACTGTCAGTGCCCATCTGGCCGCTTTGGTGAGGATGGAGCCTGGTCTGGGCTCTGGGGCAGGGGGCATGCCCGTGCTTCTGTGGGCGTGGGACCCCATCGTGTCTCCTTCCAGGTCCAACCTGTAGTGATGACAAGAACCCCTGTGAGCCGAACCCCTGCCATGGGGCAGCCCCCTGCCGCGTGTTGCCTGACGGGGAGGCCAAGTGTGAATGCCCCCAGGGACGAGGGGGCGCCATCTGCCAGACAGGTGGGGGCATTGGGCTGTCAGCGCAAGGAGGAAGGTGGTATGAGACGGTTAGGGTTAAGCATGAGGGTGTGGGTTCTGGTTGGGGTCAGGATCGGGGTTCAGGCTAGTGTTAGGGCTTGCGTTAGGCCTGGGGCTCGCAGATCAGTGGAGTTACAGGGAGCCCCAGGGGTGGGCCTGGCCCCCCGTGTGACTGCTGTCTTGTCCTCCACAGTCTCCGAGCGGGATTATTCCCGGCCCTTCCTGGCTGACTTCAACGGCTTCTCCTACCTGGAGCTGAAAGGCTTGCATACCTTCGAGCGGGACCTAGGGTCAGTAGGCCAGAAGGCGCGGATGAGGGAAGCATCCCCCCAGCCCCTGTCCAGACTGCAGGGTAAAGGGCCATTGAGATGCCCCCATCTGACCCCACCTGACCCCAGGGAGAAGATGGCACTGGAGGTGGTGTTCTTGGCGCGTGGCCCCAGCGGTCTGCTCTTCTATGACGGGCAGAAGACAGACGGCAAGGGGGACTTCGTGTCCCTGGCGTTGCATGACCGCTTCCTGGAGTTCCGCTATGACCTGGGCAAGGGGGCAGCGGTCATCAGGTGCGCCCTCGCGTATGGGCGTGGGGGTGAGGCCGGGGACACTTGGCGGTGTCACTTGGGCTCCTGGGTGGGCAGACTGGCAGGGCCCAGAGCCTGCTCACGGTACCCCTCCTACCAGGAGCAAGGAGCCTGTGGCCCTGGACACCTGGACCAGGGTCTCACTGGAGCGCAATGGCCGCAAGGGCGCCATGCGTGTCAGTGATGGGCCCCGCGTGCTGGGCGAGTCTCCGGTGAGTGTCCCCGAGGCTGGGGGCCTCCCACCAACTCCCCTGCCTCGTTGCCCCTCCCTCTCCTCCTGGGAGGCACGGCAGCCCCCACCCCACAGCTGGCTCTCACTGAACTGTTTTCTCCCCCGTCTGTCCTGTGCCTCTGTCTGTCTTCTCTCTGCCCCCGCTGCTCTCTGGCCCTTGCTCTGCAACCCCCACCCTGCTCTGCGGACGTCAGAAATCCCGCAAGGTACTGGTCTCTGCTCCCATCCTACTCGTTCATCTTCTAGGCTAGCTCCTGCCCCACTAAGTCTCCACGTCAGCCCTGTCTGTGTGACTAACGCCACCTCTTCGACAGGCTGGTGGGCAAGGGGGTGGGCTGCTGATCTGGGGCCCGGTGTCCTCGTCTCTGCCCAGGGGGCAGGCTCCACAGCCCCTCACCCAGCGTCTCCCCCCAGGTGCCACACACTGTCCTGAATCTGAAGGAGCCTCTCTACGTCGGAGGGGTGCCTGACTTCAGCAAGCTGGCCCGGGCAGCCGCGGTGTCCTCCGGCTTCGACGGCGTCATCCAGCTGGTACCTGGGGCAGGGGTGGGGCCCATCCCAGCAGGGGGCTGTCTGCAGTGGTAGGGGTGGTGGAGTCTTGGGGAAGGGCCCATTCCGCAGGAGCCTCTGTCCTGGTATGGGGGCTGCCGTGGTAGGGAGGACAGCAGGCGGGACAGAGGTTCTCTACCTCTTACACCCCCAGGTCTCCTTGAAAGGCCACCAGCTGCTGACCCAGGAGCACGTGATGCGGTCCGTGGATGTCTCATCTTTTGCCCACCACCCTTGTACCCAGGCCTCAGGCCACCCGTGCCTCAATGGGGCCTCCTGCCTCCCTCGGGAGGCCTCCTATGAGTGCCTGTGTCCTGGGGGCTTCTCGGGGCTTCACTGCGAGAAGGGTGAGAAGGGTGAGCGCTGCCCAGTACGCGGCTGAGGCTGGATGGGGGGAGCCCACCCGGGGCAGCCCTCACCTGACTCTCTCGCAGGGCTGATTGAGAAGTCGGCAGGGGATGTGGACGCCCTGGCCTTCGACGGACAAACCTACATTGAGTACCTCAATGCCGTAACTGAGAGGTAACGTGCCACCCGGGAGCTGGGCACCCCTCTGCCCTCTGCCGTCTGTCCGGTCCTATCTGTGCATGCACGCCGGGCCCCCCACACCCACCCTCCGTTTTGTGGCCAGGAGGGGAAGGCCGGCATCCACTGGGCTCGGCCGCCCACCACCCTCCTCCCCCTCCTTCCTTCTCACCACCTCTGTCTCTTTGTTTCCAAGCGAACTGACCAATGAGATCCCCGCGTAAGTAGCACCTTGGCCCCCGCCCCCGCCCTCAGCCCCTCATCACGCAGCGCTGCCAAGCCTCCCCCCCCCCACGGAGGGCGAGACCCTCATCCCGGTGGAGGAGAAGGGGTTAGCGGGTTTGTGCTGTGTACGGCCTAGTTTCCTGGCTTGGTGGAGGGGAGTCGCCACCCCATCCACCCCTGCAGCCCCTGCTCTCGACACAGGCACCAGCATAGTGTGCACGCGTGTCTGAGCGTGCGCATACACACACCTCTGTGCGTGAGCGTGTACATCACGTGCACACGTGTGTTCAGACATCCAGGGGCAGGTGAGCCCTCAGCCTCGCCTCTTGCTCTCTGCACTTGGCCTGGGTCATGCCCACAGCCCTGTCTGTACACACATCATTGCCCCGGCCCTGCCCCGGGGTCCCGTGTCTCTTCCGTGGGTGCTTGCTCTCTCACTCTCCATTGCTGGAAAGGGGACATGGGGAAGGGCGGCCAGGTACCCCCACCCTCCGACCCTACACTACAGCCTGTCTGTCCCCTGCTCACCTGCTTCCCCTCTCTTCCGGCTTCTAAGTCCTGATGCTCCGGATTCCGGGGCCCTTCCCAGGTGAGCAGTGGCACCCCAATCCCCGCTTGTGTCTGCCTGTCTGGTCCCACCTCCTACCATCCATCTCTCGGCCTATGGGTCCCATGTGGGTGTCCACCCTCCTGCCCATCCAGTCTCCCCAGGTCTCATCACAGCTGCCGTCACGGCCCTTGCCCTCCCACCTCCCACACCCCATCCCTGGCTGCCCTCCGGGAGGCCCTGACCAGCTCTCTGCCCTGCAGTGAGAAGGCCTTGCAGAGCAACCACTTTGAGCTGAGCCTGCGTACGGAGGCCACACAGGGGTTGGTGCTGTGGGGCGGCAAGGCCACGGAGCGGGCTGACTACATCGCGCTGGCCATTGTGGACGGGCGCCTGCAGCTGACCTATGACTTGGGCTCCCAGCCCGTGGTGCTACGCTCCACCGTGCCGGTCAACACCAACCGCTGGTTGCGGGTCAGGGCACACAGGTCAGCGGGAAGCCCAGGGCACACCAAGAATAGCGGCGGGTGGTGCCTGGACTTGCCCAGCCAGGGCGTGCCCGGCCACTTGCAGCTAAGGCCCAGGTTTGAGGTGGGGGCAGGGCTAAGTGCCCAGCCAGAGGCTACTGCCAGTGATGGGGGAGGGACAAGAGGACAAAGGAAAAGCAGTTATGGCCAGGGATGCCCTGATCTGAAAAGGGAGTCCTTGCTCTGCCCGGATGCTATTCGGAGACCTGTCCATAGGGTCAGAGCCTGGCCATCCCCTACAGCAAAGTTTAACCCACATGAGGCCCCCTGCCCTAGCCACCAGGTGCTCTCCTGGGGATCAGTGCCACCTTGTTCTGGGCCCCGGGGGGTGATGGTGGTGGGCCCCAGGGCGGGACTTCCAGGAGAGATGGATGTGGGGCTCAGGATCTGGGGGTGGCAGGTGTGCCCTCTGGAACTGCCTGATGATGGCCTCACCCCACCACACCCCCAGGGAACAGAGGGAAGGTTCCCTTCAGGTGGGCAACGAGGCCCCCGTGACTGGCTCTTCCCCGCTGGGTGCCACGCAGCTAGACACAGATGGAGCCCTATGGTTGGGTGAGTGTTTGCAGGGAGGCCGGGGAGGGGTACCCAAGGGTCTCAGAATCCCTGAGGGACAGACCTCATCCCCTGGGGCTGCAAACCGAGAGTGCCACCTGAGTCACCCTGTCCAGGACAGCAGACCAACTGGCCAGGGTAGGGCCCTGTCCCCTCCTGTCTTAGGCGCTGCAGTTCCCTGGGTGATTGTGGGGCCAGGAGGCTGGAGCATGTCTCCTGGTCATGGGGTCCCCCCTCCCCTCAGGGCACTGACAGGCCTCTGGTAACTCACTTGGTCTTTCAAGTACCCATGGTCTATCTGCTGGCTAGTGCCCCAGACTGCCCATCCCTGAGTCACAACCGGGTGGCCTTCCTTCTGTCTTCCTGCAGGTGGCCTGGAGAAGCTGCCCATGGGCCAGGCCCTGCCCAAGGCCTACGGCACAGGCTTTGTGGGCTGCCTACGGGACGTGGTGGTGGGTCGGCGCCCGCTGCACCTGCTGGAGGATGCTGTCACCAAGCCAGAGCTTCGGCCCTGTGCCGCCCCATGAGACACACCACAGCCCACCACCCACCCTGTTGTCATTATTTTCTATTTTTGTAAACTCATTGCTTTTTTGATATGGTTTTCTTGCCTATGTGTTGGCCAGAGGGACTGCTGGACTGGCCTCCCTACCGTCCAAACAGACAAGCTACAGAGACAAACTGTGTGTTGCGGAACTTGCAGGGGGAGACGGCGCAGGCAGCATGGAGGGCTTGACTCCAGCGACAGCCTCAGGATGTGCCCCTCCACCTTGGGCCACCATGTCTCGGCCCCTCTTGCCGTGCCTCCCCCGTGTGTCCACCTGTGCTGGGCCTGTGTCCCCGGAGCGGGAAGGCACTGCTGGGGCTGGAGGGGGCCCTTCCTTCATGCAAGCCCTAAGGGCCTTTCTAGGTTCCCACTTGAGCTGCTCTCTGCATGTGCTGTAGGCCAGGGCTAGCCTCGAGCCCAGACTGGCCCCTCCCAGGCCTCCTGTGCCAATACTGTGACTTAGAAGCAATGTTACTGTTGGGGCTATACTGTACCCCTCCCTTCAAACATGTCCACCCATCCCAGAGTGCTGGAGAACAGAGGCCAGGCCCAGACCTTGTCAGGGCACCTTGACCCTTAGCTAGCCCTGCCTGTCTACCCAGCCACCCTGGACATAGCTGTGTCCTCCCTGATACCCCAGGTCTCATTAGGAGTCCTGAGAGGGAGCAGGGCTGCTCTGTGATGTGGCTGATGGCCGCTGCCTGCTTGCTTGGGCGGCTGACATCCCCCTCTCAAGGATGGATGTCCGGGCCTGACCACCAGCCTTTATGCATTGATTTTATTTGACACCTGGGGTGACGGGCCATCACCCTTCCTGTCCTGGCCCAAGGGCAGCTGAGCACACCATACAGCAAACTCTGTCTGGTTCTGGTGTGAGGGGTGTCATCGTCCAAGACCAAGGCCAACGGGTGGGTGTAGAGGCAGGAGAGAAAACTGCAATATTTCGCCCCATCCCACCTGTCCTCACACACACACACACCTGCCCTCCTGTGGGGGTGGCAGCCCTAACCCTCCCAACAGCTGGGAATGGGCCATTGAGCCCAAAGGCTGGAGGGAGTCCCATATGTCATGTTACTAACTCCAGTCTGTGTCTGTGTGTCAATCACCGTGAAATAAAGTCTGAACACTTTAAAAGAGGTGCTGGCATCTGTCCACACTGAACAGCACCGCCGAGCCCTGCCTGGCCCAGGGACTACCCACCTGGCTGGCTCCTCTCCCGTGGCTTCTTGTTCAAGTTTGTGATACAGCACAGGCTCCGGGCTCCCTTAGGATGCTCTGGATGCAGAAAAGGGCCTTGTACTGGGGTGTAGGGCTGCTTTTCACAGAGCCCACACTGTTATGCATGGGGGTGGGGCCCATAAGCCAGCACACCAGGTGGCCTTGGAGGTGACCAGCCTTGCAGACAGCAACCCCTATGAGTGCACGTGCACGTTTGCACACGTCTTCCACATCTGTACGTGAGCACAGGATGGGAAGGGCTGTGAGGAGAGTGGGCATATGGTACTAAGGGCAGGGGGTTGGGGGGCAGGGTAGGTAGGGGGTAGGGTGGGAGGGCGACTGTTGGCTCTGCTGGGAGACCCGAAGCAGGAAGTCCTGAGATGGGTCGGTCCCATGGAGCTGTGACCGACCAGCCCTGTGGGCCTCTAACAAGGAACAGGGGAAGAAGGGAGAGCTGAGTGGCCTCCTCCCTGGAACTCCTGACTTTTATAAAGGATGATTGTGTTCTTTTTTGTTGTTGTTGTTAATAGAAAAGAAAATGAATATAAGAAAACAAAAATACCCATACACTCAGCACCTGGGTGACCTGTTAGCCCATAAGCATTCCCATTTTCATCCATTCTTCTTCAACTTGTTGGTTCAGAAGATGTGTGTGGAATGGATGCTGTATGCCAGTCAGCTGTCAGGCGCTGGGGATGGGGGAGGTGCTAAGGAGGGATAAACAGGGGATGATGCGAGCACAAGGGGCAGGACTAGCCTGAGGCTCCAGGAAAACCTGGTCCTCAGACCCAGACCTGAGGGTAAGCAAGTTGCTGGAGCCAGGATGTGAAGGCCTGAGGTGGGGCAGGAGGTATGGTGGGCACATGGGTGCAAGGGCCCTGTGGCTGAACGGAAGGTGCTCTGAGCAGAAAGAGGAAGTGCAGGCCCAGCCCAAACAGCTGGAGGCCCTGGGGCAGGGGGCAGGGGGCAGGACAAGCGGACAGGGTGGTAGGAGCAGGTGGAGAGGGCAAGGCGCACCTCATGAGGCCTGGCTAGGCTGGGGTTCTGTCTGAAGAGCTGGAGGGGTTTGAGCCAGAGTCGGTCAGACTTCACGAGAAGAGTTCCTGCTGTGTAGGACATGCTGGGGCGCAAGTACTGATGAAGGGAAGAGAGGATTTTGGAGCAGAGCGGATAGGCCTGTGCTGGGCTGGAGGGTGGGGCACTGATGAAGGCACTGGAGCACCTGGGTGGGTACTACCCTAATGCATCTGGAGGGGCTGGGCTTGAGGAGCTGAGAGCCAACTGGACGGAGGCCAGGAAGCCATGTAGTACCAGGTGGAGGGGACGCTGAACATAAGGGAGCAGGTGGGTTGCTCTGGGAGTCAAGTGAGGGGAGAAGAGGCTTTCACGCTGGGGGGTTAAGGAGGAGGTGGGCCAGTGGGGCCGGGAGGACCAGGAGTGTCTGGGAGTTGATGCTTCCAGAAGGAGGAGGCTCCCAGGGCAATTGCCACTGAGGCTCAGGGCCCTCAGGTGGCTAGGTGAGGTGACCTGGGTGAGTGGGTGAGCGGTGGCTGGGGATCTGGGCTCCGGGGCTGGAAGCTTCAGGAGAAGGTTCCATGCCTTGCTCGGTGCACCACTCCTGGAAAGGGGGTAGAGACGAGCTGGACAGGAGAGGGCCCTGAGGTTCCTAACGGGGGCTGTCAAGGTTGAGAGCCCAGATGAATTAGGTGCTGCTGCCCAGCGATGGCTTATGAAAGGTGGTTCGGCCAGTGGGGGACAGGAAACAAGCAGATGGGGGGCGGATGTAGCAGGAGCAAAGGCGAAGGGGGTGTCGGCATGGCTTAGGGAGCCGACCGTCCAGCGGGGGCGGCAGAGGTGGAGAGGAAAGGAGAGAAGCCCCCCAAGGTAGAAAGAGTAAGAGGTGGTTACCTGGTCCCCACACATCCTCCCACCTCTGCCCTCAGGGGTCTCCTCCTCCAGCTCCGAATCCCCACCCCCCGGCGAAGGGAGCGCAGCCCCGCACCGCCCCCTTCCCGTCAAGGAGGCGTGCGGGAAACGCCTGCGGGCTCTGGGACACGCGGGGGGTGGGACCGATGAGCCCTTTATCACATTCGCGCGCCCCTGTGCGGAGGCGGTCGGCCAGGCTGGGGGCCACTCGGTCCCGGCCGCCCCGCGCCCTCGCCCTCTGAGCCCGGGACGCCCGCGTGAATCCCGTGGTTCAGAAGTTTGGCGCCCTCGAAAAGTGTTGCTTTTATGCCTCGACTTCCATGCGGTGGCGAGACGTGTGGACACGGCGCCTTTAAGGAACCTCCGGGACCGGGCTTTGCGTGGGCGGGGCTCTGCGTGGGCGGGGCCCTCGGGGGCGGGGCCTTCTCGAAGTGGCCCGAGGGCGCGGCCGCCTGGACCGGCCAAGCGCCCAGCGCGGAGCAGACATGACCTCGCGCAGGTGAGCCAGGGCCGCTAGCTGGCTGGACTCCGCGACCCCTGGAGATGTGCTTCGGGCCCGACGGGCACCGACGGGTAGCGCCGAGACGTGCCCCCAGGCCCGACCTCCTGGCACAGACCTCTCTCCACAGCCAGGGCCTGACGCCAGGGTCCCAGGCCCTCACCCAGGCGGTGAGGGGTGGGGGGTGGCCTGGGTGGAGGTCAGATGGACCCAAACCCTGGGAAACAGAATATGCCCTGCAGGTGGTGGGTGGAAGTGGCTGGAGCCTAGAATGGGCGGCAGGTGTCAGGACAAAGTCAGACCCTCCTACCCTCCCTCCCCTGGACTCCTAGCAGGCTCCCTTCTGGCCCCTAATTTGTGTTCTGCCAGCTGTGGGGTGAGGCAGGGCAGGAGCCCTGAGGGGTCCTGCAGGGTCTAGTCTTCTCTGCTCTTGTCTTGGTCCCTTGACCCTGCCTAACTGCAAGGACCAGCCCTCTCTAGATGGGCTCATCTTTCCTCCAGACCTTAAGCGCCAGATTTAGGGGGCAGCTCCCTGGTAGGTGTGTGAGGGCCTAGGCAGCTGCAGGTCAAGCCAGCTTCCTGCCTCCATGGAGAGGGAAAATGGGAAGTGTCACAGGAACTGGGCCTTCCTGCCCTTCCTGCTGGATCCCTGCTCTCTGGGTATGTGCACACACATGTGTGAGCTCAGACTCTAGCATGCATGTGGAAGACCGTGGGCGGTCACACAGGTGTGAGACATATATCACTGGGGGCTGGGCGAGGCCGGAGGTCACAGGGGGCATCACGCTATGACCCTGAGTGACTTCCTAGATCACTGAGGGGCTGGACAAGGTCTAGTCTTCGGGGTCCACAGGGGGTCTCTGGACCCAAGGAGCAAGGTCCTTAGCCCCAGGCCGAGACCCACCCCTGCCTCCCCCCATCTCCCTCCAGCAGCACCTCAGTGATGAGGGTCCCAGGATCCCTAGGAGGGATGTAGTGAGGAAGCAACTAGGCACAATGGCGTCCGCCAAGGTCACAGACCTTCTTAGCTCAGGAATAGCGGAAATCAGTGGGATCTCAGGAACGCGTCTGTGATGGCCAAAATTCAGGGAGGAGGGGGTTATGAGGTCTGGTTGGAATGACCCTTCAGACTCCCCTCAGCCTCACTCTTAATCGTCCCCCAGGCAAGTTCTGGTGCTCAGAGGAGCCATGTCTGTGCCCTGCGCATGTGACCTAGCTCCAGCCTGGGAAAGCCCCGGGTGGGGCTCTGCCCGCCCTCGCCAGCCCCTCTCCGATGACCAGCTGGACTGTCACTCCTCTGGCCCACACCCCTAGGAGGCCTGGGCAGTAAAGTCTACCCCCTGTGTCCACCCCCACCTCCTGTCCCCTTCCTGTGGTCCCCTGGTTGTGGGTCAGTGGGCACTTCCATCAACACTGCTCACCTAGGAGCCCCAGCACTGTGGGGAAGGGCTGGGTGCAGGTGCACTGATACTGATGCCTGGGAGGGGGCTGGATCCCATGGGGGGTGTGGGCATGCGGACCCCTTCAGGCTCACCCTCTGTTCCGGGGGTTGGAGAGGAATGTGTATCTCTGGTTAATCTGGTTCTACATAGACAGGGTGGACCTTGGTTTAGTTTCCTCGTAGGCCAGAAGGGTCAGGGCCTGGGGCCTGGGGGGCAGGGAGATGGAGAAGGACACTGCCTGTGCTCTAGGGTCCTCGGGCCTGGAATTCCAACCTGGAACCCTTCTCCACTGGCCTGTGGATTCCCCACCATCATGACAGTGTCTGCCCTGCAGGAGTGTCCAGCCCCTGTATCATGGATGTAGGCATGTTGACAGGCCATTCGTGTGTCTTCCAGAGTTCCAGGGTTGGAGCAAGGCCACACAGGGAACTAGGCCAGTCGGTGGCCAGTACGGGTTCAGGCTGATTGGTTAGGTGGCCTGGGCTAATCCTGGGCTCCTGAGCATTGACTGGGTTCAGTTGGGCCTTGAAGGGCCCAGGCCTTGAGACCTGTTAGGAGCCCTGTTGGGGTGAACAGGGCATACTGGGCTCCCAACAGGGTATGCCTCCCTTCCCTGGGACTGCAAGGCCATGTTCCCAAGGCAGAGCTGAGTCATTGACCCATCACAGAGCGGGGAGTTCTTTGGCACAGAGGTGACCCTGGGCCCTGGCACAGAGGGGGTGTGGGGATTGGAGATGGGGACTTGTAACCTCCCTACCTCCTCCCACCCACTCAGCGAGGGGCAGCAAGCCTCACTGGCCTGCTGGGCACTCAGCTCCACCTCCAGGCCTGGTTGGGGGGATGTGAGGTCCTGCGTCAGCCTGGGATTCTGGAGGGCGGTGGTATTAGTGGCTGCCACGTCTCAGGATGCCCCACCCCTGGAGATTTCCACCTGATAGACCCAGTGGCAGTTTGTGGGGAAGAGAGGGGGATGGAAAGTATGATTGAGAGTCCCTGAAAGGACAACAAGGTGCCCTTCACCCCTCTCTGTGGCTTTGATTCTGGGCCTCCACCCTCTACCCCCACACTCTAGGCAATGCCCCCACACTCTAGGCATTGCCCATCTTGAACTGGAATCTGAGGCTACTGGGGCTGGGTGGGGGGGAGGGGACCTCTGGGCACAGGATGTGGTTCAGCAGAGTAGGTGGCCCGTGGTGGAGGGGGGGTTAGAAGCTTTCTTCTGGGTTCCACTCCCCCCACACGCACCCCTGCACCACACTGTCTCATCATGGGTCCAAAGACAGCACAAAGCCATTGCCCTTTTCTTGGTGGCCTTGCCTACTCTCCTGTGACCGCCTCTGGAGTCTAGGAAGCCTTCCCCGGCAGCCTCACCTGCTGGACCGCTCAACCAAAAATTGCCCCCAGGTCTGGCTCCCCTACAAGCCAGCATGGGAGAGAGCTCAACACACTAGGCTCAGAACATGCCCAGGAAACGCCTGGATAGCGGTGTCCCTGGTTCCCCCAGGGAAAGTGTGTACAGGCATGGTGCTTGGGCTGGCTGGCCCCGGGCAGGTCGTCTGAGCTTCCAGTCCTCCCTGAATCAACACGTGGACCCTGGGGAGCCATCAAGGTCAGATCTGAGCCTGCCCGCAGTGAAGACACAGAGTGACAAACACAAAAGTATGTATGTGTCTATGGGCTGTTAACACGGTAGGGGCATCCGTGGGGCTGCAGGGAGATGCAGGGAATGTGAGCCATGCCCAGGAAGACGGGTTGGTTCTGGGTGCATTTGGAAGGGACACAAGGTTGCTGGAAAAGAGAGCACCAAGGGGCTACAGGCTGGTGACCTGAGGTATGCGTGAGTGGTGGCCCCCTTCACTGAGTGGGGACCCGGTAAAAGAGCAGGGCTTTCTGGGCATGGCCAGGAGTTCTAAATTTTGCAAATGTTAAGATAGAAATGTTGTTAGCTTTCCAAATAGAGGTGCCAAGAAGAGAAGTATCTCTGAGTTTGAGGCGCAGATCCCAGGTGAGGCTAGAGGAGTGGAAGGCACATGGACGCGTAGACACATGCCCCGCACAGATGAGGAGTTCTGACATTGAGAGGTCAGAAAGAGGGGGCCCAGCAAAGGATCCTGACCAGGTGAAGCAGAAAACCAGGCGAGTGTGGAATTCTGGAGAACAGCTGAGTGGAGCCATGCCACCTGGGTCAGTCAGATGCTGCTGGGGACAGAGGCCTGGCTGCAGGCCCTGGAGACAGATGAGCCGCCTGAGAGCAGAGGTCTCTGTGGGGCTGGAGGGCGGAGGGAAACAGATCTGTGAGCGCTCAGGCAAGGACGGGCAGCGTAGGCCAGCGCAGACCAGAACTTTCTGTGGTGATGGAAATGTTTCCTACCTGCACTGTCAGCAGTCTGCTAGCCACACGTGGCTCTCAGCAGTAAAATGTGGCCGTGTGGCCAAGGAACTGGGCTTTGATTTTGTTGAATTTTAGCTCATTTACATTCACATTTCCCGCATGCTAAAGGCTGCTGTGTTGGACACGCAGATACAGACTGTGAGCATGGATGGACAGGCGGAGGAGAAAGGACAGGCGCTGAAGGCCTGGGGCAAAAGGAGGCCGGAAGGAAGAGAAGGACCCGGAGGGAGAAGCGCCCAGGTGGCGTTAGACACGCCATCTGATTTCCATTCTAGAAAGATCTCTACAAGGCAGGATCATCCTTGCTCCTATCTCTTGGGTCAAATTTAAACCTGGGCCAGAAATTCCTGCCCTAATAGCGGAAAGAAAAGCTACTAGGGTAAAGAACCCAGCAGTTATGATCTTGGACGTTGGCTTGTGCACAGCCCTGAGTGAGGGCCCTCCTGGCCGGTCCCTCTGGGAACGTGGGGCTGTCCCCCACCTCATGAGGGAGGCTGTGAAGGAGGACAGTCCCAGGGAGGCAGGGCTGGGGGCAGAGGCAGGCTTGCAGTCCCTCTTAGCTTGCAGCCCCCCCCCCCAGTCCTTCAGCAACAGGACTGAGCCTGTATCAAGCCCCACAGTTGGCAGAACCTGCCAGCCACCCTGGCCATCCTCTCAGGGGCAGCCCACCCGTCCACCTGAACCCCCACCATCCATTTACTTATCCGTTCATTTTTTGTTTAAGATTCTATCGATTTATTTTAGAGAGCACGAGCACAGGTGGGAGGAGGGGCAGAGGGAGAGAGAAAATCTCCAGCAGACTCCGCACTGAGCAGGGAGCCCGATGCTGGGTTCAATCTCACAACCCTGAGATCACGACCTGAGCCAAAATCAAGAGTCAGAAGCTCACCGACTGAGCCACCCAGGTGCCCCTATTCATTCACTTCTTAATTCAGGTATATTCATTAACACCCAGGCACTGCTCCCGTCCCTGGGATACTGCACTACCAGAACAGCTTCTGCCCTTTGGAGCTTAAATCCTTGAGTGGGAAATAGACCATAAGCCTATAACATAGCATATGTGTCGAGGTGGTGACAAATACTATGAAGAAAAATTAATAAGGGATAAAGAATGAGAAGCGAGAGGGGTCTCCCAGCCATATGAATGTGGGCCAGGGGCACAGAGAACAGCTAGCACAACGGCTCCGTGGTGAATGCACTCACGTGGGTGCAGAGCCGGGGCTGGGGAGAGTGGTCCGGGTGGAACGTACACCTGAGACTGCAGGCCCTGCTCATGCTCCGGGAGGGCTAAGTGACTAACGCGTTACGGGGGAAGGGTCCCTGGGCTTGCAGCACGTGCCCCATGGGAGAAGCTGGTGGCCGATACCACGCCAGGAGGGGTAGAACTGACAGGGTCTGCTGACAGGGCTCTGAGGGTGGGAAGGAGACCCCGGGTGAGCCTGGGCACCGCGAGCCCCTCTGGCCAAGCTGCGATCCCTGGCGGGGCCGGAGGGACCAGGCACAGAGTTTGGTGGCTGGGGGGGTATGCTGGAGGGTGTCTGTCCTACTCACCCCCACCCACCCCCCAGCTGTAGGAAAGTTTCTGCTCGTCTGTGTCCCTGGCACCCCATGGCCCCACCTCGTTCCCCACAGACCTCAGATCCAGTGGTCACTGCCCGTGGCAGGCTGTCGGCATGGGGCCCACGACAGGCTCCGTGGGTGGAGGTTGGGTGTGGGCCGGGACTTTGGGTGGGGGGCCTAGAGTATGCTCAGTGTCATCCCAGCTCCCTGGGATTGCTGACTCTTGGTCCTCATTCCAGGTGGTTTCACACCAACATCAGCGGAGCTGAGGCTGGGAAGCTGCCCCTGTCCGGGGGCCGGCATGGGGGCTTCCTGGCGAGACCCAGCAAGAGCTGCCCAGGGGGCTTCACACTGTCCGTCAGGTGGGCGGAGGGGGGTGGGTGCTGCAGCCAGGTGTGAACAGGCCTGAGACTCTAGGGGGCAAGGGATTTGAACACCCTGAGCTGGGGACAGGTGGGGATTGGTCTCCCCCGTCTTCCTAGAGGGGTGTTGGGCATTGTCCTGGGAAGTGAGGATCCCCGCTGGGGGTTGGACATCCAAGAATCAGGGTTTTGTGGGGTGTGGGAAGCCAACAGGTTGGCACAGGTGGGTGGAAATCTGGCATTCCAGACCAGGTGGCTTCTAGGCAGGAGGGAATCATTTAGAAGGGCTCAGGAAGGGCTCAGTGAGGTAGGGAGTTGGCAGGACCTCCCTCCTGCCCTCTGAGGAGTCTGGTGTGCTGGACAGGGGGCCTCAATGGCTGTCATTAGGATCCCATCTCCTGGGGTTGCTGCCCACTGGGGGTCTGGCTGGAGGCCATGAAAGGGCCATTCTGTGGGAAGGAGGAATGGGGAGGGGCTGCAACCAGCAAGTAGACAGGCAGACGTGCACCGGCCCTAGACGGAAAGGGCTCAGTCTGTGAGAAAGAGTGGTGATCTGGGGAGGGGCTTCCAATAGAGATCTTTCCAGTCTCTCTACTAAACCTGAGGCAGCAGGTGGGACTGAGCTTAGCTCTCAGGATGGACTTTTCTCACACTGGAGAGACCGAGGTCCTCTCCTGGGGCTTTCCCGATAGCTTCCCATGCAGTGAGGCCTGGGGAAACTAGCTTGAGGGCCTGTCCCCCGTCATCAGGAGCTCCCAGGCAGGTGGTCTGGGGGGAGGCAGAGCCCATCATGGAGGTGTGCTTTGGCATCTGCCTCCAGGACGAGGGGGAGTCCGACCTGTAGTCTGCAAGCCCGGTGCCGACTTCACAGGGGGAGCGGTGGGGGTGGGGCTCGCACACTGGCTGATAGGGAAGGGGAACGGCAGAGGCAGAGACGTCAGGGCAGGAAAAGCTCAGGGCCTCTTCTGGAAGCTGAGGGCGGTGATGGGAAGGAGGGGGTGGTGGGAGCAGCTCCCCCCCCCCCACAGCGACTAGTGCGTCTGCCTTCCAGACGCCGGGATGAGGTGGCCCACATCAAGATCCAGAACACCGGCGACTACTACAATCTCTCCGGGGGGGAGAAGTTCGCAGCGCTGGCCGAGCTGGTGCAGCACTACACAGGCCAGCGCGGGGGACTGCTCCGTGAGCGCAGCGGGGCCCCCGTTGAGCTCCAGCACCCACTGGGCTGCCAGGACCCCACAGCTGAGCGGTGAGCAGCAGAACCTACGGGTTTGTGACCATGTGCGTGCAGGTGTCCAAGGGAGCGGGGCGATTGGGCGTGGCCTCTGGGTTTCCTTGGCCCTCCATGGCTCGGGGTCAGGCTTGGGCACAGCTGCAGCCAAGTGGAGGGAGTGTCCTGCATGCCCCCCTCCCCAGGGTTTGGGGCCTCATTTCCTCTAGGTCCAGGGCACTGGCCACAGGGGCGAAAGTGTGCAGCGGAGCCCTGCAGCCAGTCTTATACCTACCCTCCTGCCTGGTGACTCTGGTGAGCAGTTTCCTCCGGCCTCAGTTTCCCTACCTGCAGTGCTGAGACCTGAAGAAGCTGCATTTGCCAGGGAGGGGTTGTGGGTCTGGTCTGCGAAGGTGGCCCCGGGCCCTCCTTGCTGGGGACCAGACTGCCACCTAGTGGCCACCTTGGCCCTGCAGGGCCCACTTGTCTTGCCTCCAGCCGGCCTGCTCTTGGGAAGGGGGAGAGTCAGAGAGTTGGGCAGGGCAGACTGAGGCTGGCCTGGGTGAGGGTACTGCCTGGGCTGTTGAGATCTGGGGGTCCATTTGTCTCTCTGTGTCTGTGTCTTGTCTTGGAGCCTTCTGGCTGCATGTGGGTCTGTGTCCCCTCACCTGGCCAGGCCATGGCCCCCAGTCTCACCTGGGCTCCCCACCCCAACCCCCACCACCCTGGGCCAGGTGGTACCATGAGCACCTGTCTGGCAAGGAGGCCGAGCAGCTGCTGATGGAAAAAGGACGTCCGGGTACCTTCCTGGTGCGGGAGAGTCAGAGCAAACCTGGGGACTTTGTGCTGTCTGCTCACACAGCAGCCAGACAAGGCAGACCACCGGCCACGGGTCACACACGTCATGATCCACTTCCAGGTGGGAGGTGGCAGCGGGGATGGGGGTGTGGCTCAGGGGAGGCGGGCCGCGGCCAGGCCCCTCATTGCCGCCCCCACAGCCAGATGGGAAGTATGATGTGGGAGGTGGGGAACAGTTCGACACCCTCGCAGACCTGGTGGAATGCTACAAAAGGAACCCCATGGTGGAGAGGTCGGGGACTGTGCTGCATCTCAAGCAGGTATGCCTGGGGCACATGACGCTTGGGATCCAGAGTGAGCTTCACCCCCACGGTGGGGACGGCCCAGGGCACATCGGGACCCAGGGAAAAGGGTGCTAGGCAGTGCTGGGGCAGGGTGGCCTCGGGAAATGGTGTGGGGTCAGGGTAGCTGCCCCTGGGGGAAGGTGCTGTGGGGTCTGCTGGACCCTGCTAAGTGTGGACACAGACCTCTCCCGGCCAGCCCCTCAAGGCCACAAGGATCAGTGCCGCAAGCATCGAGAGCCGAGTACAAGAGCTCAACAGGGCCACTGATGCCGGCGAAAAAGCCAAGCAGGGCTTCTGGGAAGAATTCGAGGTGCCCACCCCCCTTGCCACTGTTCACCCTCCCACAGACTCCCGTCCTTTGGGGCTGGGGCGAGGGCCAGCAGAGGGGTGAGGTTTAGGGGAGGTAGGACAGTCCTCGAAGGCTCTGGGGAAGGGTGGGACAACAGGCTGGAGCTTTCGCCCCCCTCCGCCCCATCAGATGCTGCAGCAGCAGGAATGTCGGCTCCTGTACCCACGGAAGGAGGGACAGCGGTTGGAGAACAAGCCCAAGAATCGCTACAAGAACATCCTTCCCTGTGAGGGCCAGGCTGGGGGCGTGTTGGGGAGCAGGGCCCCATCCGTTCCCTGTGGGGCCCACCTGGCAAGGAGGGGCCCCGTGGAGGTAGAGACAGGGTGTTGTGTCCTGCCGCCGGTCTGACTTGCCCTTTCGCGCGTTCAGGGCCCTTCCTCCCTCATCTTGCTCACCATGGGGTCCGCGGGCAAGGAGGCAGGTGAAGTCCACTTTTTCCTCCCTCTCCCCTGGAGACCTGAGCAGCGTCTTCCCCTTCCCAGTTGATACCACCCGTGTCATTCTGCATGATGTGGATGACAGCGTGCCCGGAGCCAACTGCATCAACGCGAACTACGTCAGGGTGCGTGTGCAAGCAGGCGTGTGTGGCCGGCTGCATGCATCGCCTGGCATGGACCAGACGGGACGTCTTGAGCCGTGTCTGGCCACACACCCGTCACCCTATCCCCCTGTTATGAACCTGGAGCTCCTGCTGGCAGCCCAAGAAGATCCAGGTGCCCCCATGATCCATGGACCCTGGCAGGACAGTAGACGTAGCTGGGGGAGAGGGGCTGTGGTGGTTTCCAAGGAGTCCTCAGAGAGGGCTGGACTAAATATGGGTCCTCAGCTGCTCCCTAGCCTAGGGCAAGAAGGGCTGTGTGAGCCACCTGGTGCTGCTTTGCACATCATTTGCGTAGACCTGCATTGTCCTCTGTCACTTCAAATCCTGGAAACGGTGGACACCTGGCCCCCACCCCCTTACAGAGTGATCCAGAGGAGAAGCCAGGTCATGGATGGGGCAAGGTGTACATCGCCACCCAGGGCTGTCTGCAAACCACAGCAGCTGCCTTCTGGGCAATGGTGCACCAGGAGGACACACGAGTCATTGTCATGGCCACAAGGGAGGTGGAGCGAGGCCAGGTAGGAGCTCGGGCTTGACAGCCCCCTCCCCACCATGTGCTCATGTGGACTGTGTGCTGGTGGCTGGCCCAGTCTTGTTTCTCCTTCAGACTTCGAGATGCCGTGGGGGAGTGTGGGTGTGTGTTGTGGGGAGGACTCTGGAAAGCCCCTGTGTATGCGTGTGCATGGGTGTGTCCCCACGGGGCACAGGGGCAAGGGTGCTGGTGGTCCTCCAGCACAGCTGATGCAATGCACCCTCTCTCCCAGAACAAATGTTTCCGGTATTGGCCAGAGCTGCATGGCTGCCAAGAATATGGCCACGTCCGTATTTGCAACTTGGCTGAGTACCAGGCTCAGGGTTACTGTGTGCGGGAACTGCAGGTGTGGCGGCCAGATCAGGTGAGCCCAGAAGGCCACAAGACATGCAGGGCCACAAGACTTCCAGTATTCAGGAAGTCCTCAGGTCTGTGCTGGGAGACCCCCCCCCACCCCTACCCACGTGGCTCCATCCAATCCCACTGGCCTTGATGCTATTCATGTCCCTTAACCCAGTGGGCACAGTCCTGGCCTGGGCTCTGCTGGCCGGTGCTCATAGGCAGGTCGCATTCTCAACCTTAGGCCCTGGGTCCCATTTGCCTGGCTCCAGGGTGGCCTCACACCCACATGGCCTCTCCCTCCCTAATCTCTTCCTGGGCCACCTCAGCAGATGCAAGGTCCTTCGTAGGCCCGTGGTGCCTATTTCTGTGGCAGGAACAGATCCCTTCCTGTCCCCTCCACCCCCACCCTGTCTCTTATATCTGACCACCTGGGGGTCCTGCAGACCCCTCACGCTTGGCCTTTCGGCAAATAGAGGCCGTTGTCCCTGAAACCTGCTCCCTCACCCCTTTGCTCCCTCTCCCTTTCCCCAGGGGCCTGAGCCACCTGGGGCTCTCTGAGAGCCCCCAAGCTCTGAACCCCATATTTCCCTCCCATCCCCTTCTGCTCGGCTTTGACCCTGCTGGTGACTCCTTCTGGCAAACCCTGCCTGCCTCCTCCCAGTTCATGCCCTGTGCCCCTCTCACCCTGGGGGTCACAGCAGCTGCACTCTGACCCTGCGGCCGGGCCCCACCTGGGAACTGCCCAGACTGGCCCGGCTCACGCTCACCAGCCCGCCCTGCCCAGGAGGAGCCACCGCGTACAGCGAAGCACTACCAGTACTTCGGCTGGCCAGACCACGGGGTCCCGGCCGAGCCCTCCGGCGTCCTCGGCTTTCTGGACGAGGTGAACAGGGCCCAGAGCAGCATGCCGGGGGCCGGCCCCATGGTGGTGCACTGCAGGTGCGGTCGGGGACGGGGTGGGGGCGCAGTGCAGCTGCAACCCGGGGCAGGGCCACGGCCTCGTCCCCTAAACTCGGCCCGGGGCTCCTGGCCCGTCCGCACAGCGCCGGCATCGGACGCACTGGCACCCTCATCGTGATTGACATCCTGGTAGACCTCCTCCGCAGGCAAGGTGAGCCTCCCTGCCGACCCCGCCCCTCCCGTCTAGCCTCCCCGGCCCCCCGGCC
>NC_048228.1:182554-286940 GCF_002007445.2 Ailuropoda melanoleuca
GGGGGCGGGGGGCCGGGCGGTGTCCCCGCCGGGAGCGGGGTGGGGGGGAGCGGCGCACGGCGGGGACACCGCGTGGGCGCCGGCCGAACCCTGTCTCCGCCCGCAGGACCGCGGAGGCCCCCGGCGGCGAGTATGAGAACCTGCGGGGCATCGCGCGGTGAGGGGGCTCCGCGTGCGCGGCCCGGGTGGGGCCGGAGCCGCGCTGGAGGCTGGGAGCCGGCAAGGCGGGCGTGGTGTTCCTTGGAAGGACCGTGTTTAGGGCAGTACAGACTGGAGCTCGTCCCTGAGTGCTGGGCGAGGGGTCCCCGAGCCCTCAGACCCTCCTGACCTCGCCCGGACGCCTAGAAATGAGAAGGGGCAGTCGGGAGACCCTAGTGTCCCTGCCCTTCCTGGGCTCGCGGGTGAGGGAGCAGCGGAGGCCGGGCTTCCGGGCTCCGGTTTGTTTCTGGGGTGGGAGGCCACCAGTCACCGCCTGCACAACACAGTGACCACGCGTGACCCTGTGTGTGCCACATGTTGGAGTGCCACGAGTGACCAGTGAGCAAGCGGCCAGTCTGTGCTGGCCAGCATCAGTGTTTCCTGCCCCCACCCCACCCGAAGCACCAGCCCTGCTTCGAGCTACCCACAGTGCAGGTGCCGAGAGCTGCTGTGTAAGCACGTGTGCGACCTCGTGTGTCTGGGTGAGGCTCACGTGTGCAGGCCTGGTGTGTGACGGGTGTGGCGTCACTGGCGTGTAGTGTGTGCCCCACCCACCACGGATGGCCCCGTGGCTTTGTGGTACCCTCAATAAAATGACTCGTTCTCAGTTATGTGTCTTTGTGGGGGTCTGGGGCCCAGCTTCCCGAGGGTCTCCCTCAGCGCGCTCCCCAACCCAGCCCAGCCAGAGGCCCAGCTGGTTGGAGCAGGAAGTACTGGGCTTCGGGGTGAGGGGTGAGGAGGCCAAGGCCTGGGAAGCCAGAACCAGCCTGGCCTCTTTTCACCGCACTAACTGGCAGTGCGGGATTCCTGGGGCCGATAGCAGAAGCCAGTGGGGGTGGCAGTCGGGGTTGGCAGGACTCCTGCATCCCTCATGCCGCTGCACTTGGCCCCGGGAGGATCTGCTGGAGGTCTTCAGGACCTTCAGGACACACCGCTTGTCGCCACTTCTGCTTTTGTGTGTCCTTAGGCCTTGGTTTGTAGGGAGTCAGTCCTGGGGTTCTGTGGCCCTGTTGTCAGGACTCTCAGCAGGGCTGTGGAGTCATGACTTCTTGGGGGGTCTTGCTGGGGAGTGTTGGAGGAGGGGTCTGGACCATGCCAAGGCCCCACCCCTTCCTGCCCACCCCACCCCACCCTGCTCCAGCTGCCCTCCCTATCTTCCTAGGGGAGCCTCACAGTTCTAGGGGAGGGGGACAGGACTCCTCCAGCCTATCCACAGCCCACAGGGAACAGGAGCTGGACACCCTAGAACCTGGGGGCTATCTGCCCTAGGGGCTGCTGGGATTTCAATCCAGTGGGAGTGTCCTCTGGATTAAAGCTCCCTGAGACAGAGGCAGGCCATGGCTCTTCTGGAAGGAGAGGCTCGGTGTCGTGGGTTAGAGGGCACACAGGGTGAGGACCCCTTACCAAATGTGCATACAAAATAATTTATTTAAAAATGTACAGTTCAGGATGGGCACTGGAGGACTGGGCCTCCTGCTGCTGCCCTTTGTCCCCTTGGTCAGAGGGCAGATTTAGCACCCAATGGAAGGGCCCAGCCCTGCCTGGGGAAGGGGTCTGAGGAAGGAGCCATGGGTGAAATGTAAAAATAAAATAAAGATGGTAAGCGTCCTCCCTTTTCAGCAAAGGGCTACTAATGCAGGTAATTCACAGTGTATGGGGAGGGGGCCTCATCAAGGCTGTCTATCCATCGTGGGGTTAGGAAGGTGGTCTCTGGGACGCATAGGAGCCTGTGATTCTTGGAAGCTTCAGGGACCCTTTTGTTTGTGCCGTCAGGATCCAGCCCCACAGAGTAGGGGGAAGGTGAGCTGAATGGGATATGGGGTCCTCGGAGATGTTGGGGCCCCTCCGGGCACCGGCTCCCAAAGCTGCCACACCTGTGACCCCAGCTGTGGGCCAGGGACCCACACCTAGAGCTGGGGCAGGGGTGGTTGCGCCTAGTTGTCAGCCAGGGGCCCAGGGGAGAAGGCAGCGGCGGTGGTGATGGAGGCGGAGGGCCGGGGGAGGCAGCGCAGGTTCCCAGTCTTGAGCGCGCACTGCACGGGCCAGAGCACCACACAGAAGAGCACAAGCAGCAGGGCCGTGACCAGCGCCACACGCCTCCAGTCCCCAGAGCGTGCCCAGCAGCGGGCCAGAAGGCCCTGGCGGCGGGCAGGGCCCGGGGTGGGTGTGGGTGTGGGTGTGGGTGCGGTGGGCTCCGCAGGCTTGCTCAGGCCCACATCCACGCACAGGAAGCCGGGCGCTGGAAGGCCAGGTGTGGAGGGCGGTGGGCGGCAGCAGAGCTTAGTGCCCTCCAGCCACACGGGCTCCTCCCGACGCAGGTGTGCAGGCATCCTGGCCTGCAGCTGGCGGCTGGTGCGCAGGGCGGGGGCCCCGGCAGCCGGCACAGCCGTGGGCTGCCGGCAGAACGGGCAGGGCACAGCCTCGCTGCCGGGCCGGCCTGTTGGCTGCGCGGCCGCCAGCCGTGCCAGGCACTCCAGGCAGAAGACGTGTGTGCAGGAGAGTTCCTTGGGAGTCTTGAAGATGTTGTCATAGCCTGAGAAGCAGATGGAGCACTCCAGTGGGGAGGCCACCTTCTCCGAGCCAGGGGTGCCGGGGGACCTGGGGCTGCTGGCTGAGCTGGGGGACCTGGGCACAGTGGCTGTAGGGCTGGTCCGCCCAGGGGCTGGCATGGCTGTTTGCCACACCTGCTGGCCTGATGACAAGACTCTGCGCTGTGGACAAACGGAGAGCACGGTGAGTGACCACAGGCTGCCCCTTCTCTGCAGTCTGCTGCTCTCGCCCTGGGTCTCTTTTGCCCGGCACCAGCCCCAAAGACCTCTGGAAGGACACTGCCCACATGTGGGCAACTCCAGAAAGTCCCATCTGTTACCAGAGTCAAGGTCCTTCTGGTCAAGTTGCAATCCCGCCCTCACCCACCTCCTCACACGCCAAGACGGGGTGAGCATCCCGGGGTGCTCCAGGCCCGGCCAGCCCACAGAGGGTCTGAGAACGGAGGCCATGTGCACAAGGGTGTCGTGCGGACCGTTCAGTGGACACCTCCTGATGGGCCTGTCCCACCTGGCAGTGCCACCTGGGCATCAATAAAGTCGATGACAGTGGCCCACAGTACTTGCTGTTGATGTCTGGGCTCTGCCAGGCTGGGCCCAGGTCATGGAAATACAAGAGCCACGGTACAAAAAAGGCAGCTCGGAGGGTGGGGTGACTCAGCCAGGGTCACCTGGCCAACAGGTCAGTAGGACCTGGGCTCCCACCGGAGGAGTGTGACTCTGGGTCGGCTGAAGGGGGTGCGAACATGGATCCCATCATGGGCACCTGATTTGGTTGGTAGTCGCCCAGTTTTCAGGCAGCTGTATGGGGGGGGGGGCCAGGCCTGGCTGGGTGAGGGTCAGGACTCTGGGGGCCAGGGTGAGCTGCTGGGCTGCGGGAAGCTGAGGAGGGTCTGAACAGGGGTGGGGACCAGTGTCCCAAGTTTGTTTCCCAGCCTCACCCGAACCTGTCGGGCCAGCTTGTCTGGCTGGTGACGAGGGCTTTCTGCTGGCCCTCAGGACCTAGAAATGCACCCTAGCCTGAGGAGCCAGGGGTGGAGGAGCCCCAGCCATCCTCTGGGATGACCCACCACCCTGCCGGGTCACACAAGCACACGGCTGCCGTCCTCCTGACCCACTCGCATTTCCAAGGAGACCCTGCCTCTGTCTCCCCGGCGAGGCTCAGGTGACCTGCCTGCTGACCAGGGCCCTGTCTGGCCCGCCTCTTGCCCTGCCACATGGGTCTGGCCTGGAGGAGGGCAGGTAAGGAGGACAGTGGACAGACCCCATGGGGCCCTGGAGGACTCCCCGGCGGTGACCCTGACCCTATCTCGCTGGTTAGTCCAGGTGTGCGAGGGCAATGACTTTGTGGTGATGTGTCGTGAAGGTTTGGGTGAGTCACAGTGACATCACTGTGATGTCACGAGTGCTCCCAGCATTGCAACATGAGATGTCACCACATTTTGAGACAATGGTGGCCACAGGCTAGGCAGCAGCCTCAGAACAGTCTGGGGGGGACCACAGGCTAACCTCCTCCAGGCCCGTGTGCCCCACATAATCAGTCCCTTGGCACTGAGGTCCCACCCCTCCTAAGAGGCACCCCACCCTGAGCCTGTACGAGTGAGAAGTGAGTGCCAGCTGAGCCGGCCTTACCTGGGGGCTGGGGGTCGTCAGCAAGGCCTGAGCATGGTCCCCTTGGCTGGGCACCACCAGGCTGTGAGGCTCCGAACCCTCCTGTCCAGCAGTGTCTGCTCCCTCTCCTCCGGGCTGGGCCAGCCTGTGCCCCACCTGGCAGGTGTCCCTCCACGGGGCTGGCTGCCACCAGCTGTCCTTCCTGGTGGCACTGGTCGGGCAGGCGTGCCTTCTGCTCTGTCCCAAGTAAGCAGGGCTCAGGGGCTTGTGTGCGTTCTTCCAGACGCAGAGCGCCGTCCGGAGCAGGTGTGAGTTCTCTGGGTGTCGGCTTCTGGCAGGTGTATTTATACACTTGAGGTCATGCAGGCCAGGGGCGTGGCCTGGGGCCTCCAGGATTGGCTGGTCTCCTTGTCCTCGCCCTGGCAGGCTGGGCAGCAGAGGGTAGGAAGTCAGAGGTGAGAGATCAGAGCCTGGGGTGAGGCTGGGGGGTCAGTGTAGGCTTCCACAGACTGGGCAGGTCTGGGGGTGCTGAATGCCTGGGTGAAACCTTCCCCTGACGGCCCCTGGAAAGTTGGAGCGCCATTCCAGAAACAGACCACTCACTAACCCTATTTAAGGCCCCGGTGGAACCTGAGTGCTTAGGGGGCCTCCCAGAAGGGCCCCTCCAAGGAGCACCCCCAATCTCAGCCTAGCTTGTCACCCCCCACCTCATCCACACAGCCCGCTTACATGCGAGCGCCACCCCAGCGTTCGCCACTGAGGGAACTTCCTGCTCTGGGTCTAGGGAGTCGGGTGAGAGATCAGGGCTGGGCACCCCCAAGGGGTGGAGTCGGGGTGAGGGCGAGTCAGGGACCAGACTGGCCACAGGACTTGTTTTGGGTGAGTGTCTGCTGGGGGCACCCTCAGTTACACACATGGGACGGGGCCCTGGAGCCCAGGGAAGCCCCCAACACAGCCAGGGGGTCTGGAAATCTTCCTGGGCGAAGGGGTAGTGGCTTCGGCCAGTCAGTTTGGGACCCTTGCAAACCCCAGGACCAGCCTATGCAAAGGCCTGGGGCGAAGGCAGGGGGGATGGACAGAGGACGTGGGGGCTGGGGCTGAGGCTGGGGCTGGGGTCTCGCCAGTAGGGGGCTTGGGCCCCTTGCAGCCATGTTGCAGCTGTTCCGACAGCGGGAAGCCTACCAGAGAATCCAGCTCGTGCAACGAGGTGTGCTGGCTGGCCAGGGGAGGGGATGCTCGGGGAGGTGGGGACGGAGAAAGGGGGCTGGAGGCTCCGTGTGGGGAGCTGCTGTGTGAGCCAGCCCCAGCTTGTGCATGACAGGGCTCTGGTTCCCAAGGGGATCGTGACTCGGGGTCACATGCTGCCTCCAGGAAGTGTCCTCTGTGCCTCTGCTCTGGGAACACCCTCCTGAGGGTTCCTGGGAATATCCAAGTTCTGAGGTCACTTGAGCTCTTCAGTGGACAAGTCAGTGCCCAGAGGCAAAGGGAAGACCTGAGGAACGTGCCGTCCGGGGCGGCGGCCAGGCCTCACTGCACAGGAGCAGAGCCCAGCCCCCGGCTCTGGGGTCTTGGCAGCTCGGGACCTGGCGACCCGCCTGGGGGTCTCCTTCTCCATCCTGGTGGGCGGGCAGCGGTGCTGTGTGGGTGCAAGGGCTGCACGTGCTCTCCGTGCACCGCAGGTTAACCTGGCCGTGTTTGAGCATGAATGCGTCTGCCCAGGTGCAGGCTCCTACACACGGGAGGGGAGCGTGGCTTTCCGTGTGCGACCACACAGCCCTGGGACTCGGCTGGGGAGAACACAAGGTCCCCAGTGTGCACCCTACCCTCGTCCATTCATGGCTCTGAGATGAGCGGGTCCTGAGTCCCCAGGACACCTCCGAGTTCTGGGCTGGACACAGAAGTTGTCCTTGGCCGGGTGAGAGGACTGTATTCACAGCCCACTCTGGCTGTGGTCCCCCCACCCCGGGATTGGGATAGAATGGGCTTCAAACCCCGGGTGCTGCCAAGGACACACAGAATGGCCACTGGATGAAGAGGCCCTTCAGGGCTCATCTGGGACCCAGGTGGCCTGGGGGTGTGAGGGCTGAGCCCCCCACCCATGCTTGCCCAGTGCTGGGTGGTCTGTCGGCGGCTGTGCTGCCCCACCAGCTGGAGACCACGATACGTGAAAGACTGGGACACATCCAGGCTGCGATTCCGACGTGGGCAGAAACCGGGCCCCGGGCTCTGGACGAGCTCAGCATTACCCTATGGGCATGAGGCAGCCCAGCCGGGACACCCAGTGGACTCGGCCGGTCCTGCCCTTCCCACACCCAGGACTGAAAGCCAGGTTCCCTAAGGTCAACGGGTGGCCCCTCTGCATCTCACTGTGGCCAGCTGCTTCTGGGGTCTCGTGCCCAGGCTCCTGACCAGGACCTCTGCCCTCACATCCCCTCCTCAGGCCCCACGCGGTCCTCCTCTGTGCGCCCACCTCGTGCTGCTGTATTCTTCCTCTTGCTGACTTCCGACTTCTGCCAGCTCAGTGCTTCTCCTGGTGCTGAGGGAGTGAATGAAGGAGCTGCCGGCTGTGAGCCCAGGACTGTGCCACCTGCCCACCCCCCATACCATGCTCCCTCCTAGGGTGTGGGGGAGCCCCACAGCAGTTGACATGGTGGGGGGTCAGAAAGGGACAGGTGCCCCACCTGCCTGTTTTGGCCTAAGCTGATGGCCCCATAAATTGGCCTCGGTTTGGTCTCCTACACAAGGGCTGGAGTCCGGGTAAGTGCGGGCTGAGGATGGAGCCCCACTCTAGATGCCTGACCCTGTCAGCTGCCCCACACCCGGCTCAGGTGCCCCTGTACCCCACTTCACCCACACACATGCTTTCTAGCCCATATGCCCATCGGGGTCATGGGGCTGGGAAGTCCAGTGACCCTACTCCCCACTATTTGGGAGCCTAAAGGACAGTGGTACCCAGGGCCAGGGGATGCTCAGTGGCAGGGGGGAGGCTGGCGGGCTGAGGACCCCAACAACCAGGCCACCCAGGCCTTGAAGGTCGGAGGAAGCATCTCGAGTGTGGGAGCCAGAGGGGGCTGCAGGGTCAAATTCAGAGTTCTTTGCTGCCAAGGGTGGGGCAAAGCTGAGGCTGGGGGAGTTTGGGGAAGGGACATGGAGATGTTGGAATAACCCCAGGTTTCCAAGTTGTACCTCAGGGTGGGAGGAGATGGAGAAGGCCTGGGGTGGGGGGCCCCCATCTGTGCCTGGCTCGGGCCTCCAGGGCCTGACTGGCTGGACCTGCTCTCCTGGTCAAACATGGCTCTGCATTTCCCCCAGATTAGCAGCCAGCCTGGTGCAAAGGTGGGAACAGGGAAAAGGGAGTCTCTTCCCTCGTCTGCTTCCCTCCCAAGGATCCACAGGATGGGACAGGTTCCCCTGACCTCGGGCTACAGAAACCAAGGGAATCTGGAGGGTCCTGCGCATTCTCCCCTGGCTCCCAAGCCCAGCCTCCCAGATGGGCACAGATCGGCAGAGTGTCCTCTCACTTCCCCGTGGTCCCTGAAGCTGGTGGGGACCCTGATCCTGGCCTCCCCACCTCCCCCTGCGTCCCCTTCTCCTCAGACGGACGGGACAGAGGAATGAGAGGCAGCACCCACGAGGGCGCGTCACTGCTCCTGGTGAAGGGAGAGAGTCCAGTTAGCCTGGATGATGGGGCCGCCCCCAGGGCAGGGCAGGTGGGCTTCACCCTTCCTGAGGAACAGACGAACGCAGAGCAGGGAGGACGGGGGAAGAAAGCCCTGAATTGTTTATTGACACTGATCTGAAGCTGGTGCTGCCCTGTCAGCTGCTGGACCAGGCGTGGGGTCAAGTGTCCGCAAACTGTCAGTGCTCGGGACAGGCATCACGGCGCGGAAGGGATGCAGGAGCCGAGCACGCAGGCCCCACCTCAGGCCCCCGGGATGCAGACCAGTCGTCGAAGGAGAGAGATCAGTCCCAACTGAGCATCTGGGAAGGCCAGTGCCGAGCCCACAGTGTGAGAGGTGGCCACCAACGCTCCTTTCTCCTCAGGAACCCGTCTCTCTGTAACCAGCCAGGGCCAGAAACGCGTCTCCAGGCCTGGGGCAGCTGGGACAGGGCCACTGGCCAGCACGGCCCTCCACAGGTCCATTGAGACCAGGCTACTCAGGCAGTAATCTCAGGTGAATGTGACCCTGGCTGGACATGGCCTTGATCTCCAACAGCTTCAGGCCAGCGTCCGTTCCTGGGTGGACAAGCACCTGCAGTGCCCGGGCCCAGCGTGGAAAGCGGGTCAGGGGCAGGAGACAGAGGAGGAAAGCAGTGTCTGAAGTCGGTAAGAAACCAGGAACCTCGCCTCTGCAGCTCCTGGAAATGTGTGGTCTTGGGCTTAGGGGGCAGGGGTGGGGGGTCTTGGTATAGGACAGCCCTGCGGGCGCCTCAGCCTTGGAGGGGCCAGTTCTCATGCCACGCTTCCCTTCGTCTGGACACCGTCCTGGAGGGGATGCCAGGAGGCCAGCTGGCCTGGTGGTGCGGGGGATGTCTGCCCACTGTGGGCTCGGAAAGGCAGAGGGGCCGAGCCCGGGCTTTGCCAGGCATGGAGCAGCCCAGAAGTCCTCGTAGGCTCTTGGCCGCTGCGAGCGGTCTCTCCCGAGGGGCCCAGACCCCACCTGGCCAGGCGCTCGAGCCCGGCTCAAGGGCACGGCTCCCAGCCCGTCACACTGAGCAGCTGGGGGGGGAAGCAGCACCTTCAGGCAGCGTCTGCGGCTGGGAGACGGCCACGCGGAGGCAGGGGCTGCGTCCAGACCAGTCCTGAGGCCTTGCTGGGCAGCGCCTGCCCTTTGTGTGCTGGGTTCTCTCCCAGGCGGTGTGCGGAGCTGTGGGTGGGTCCCTGGGTCAGACGTTGCTGACCCGGGCCTCCACCGAGGAGACGGCAGTGGAGCCCGCGTCCCTGTCCAAGGGCCGCTCACGCCTGACATAGCGCGGCTTCCGCACTGAAACGGGGTCAGAGACAGGCAGGGTCAGAGTGGGGCCTGGGACAGGAAGGGTGGCCCCGGGTCTCGGCCCTCCCCAGAGCTCCTGGGAGTGGGGTGCAGCGCAGCCGAGGGGAGGGGAGCCCACGGAGCCCCCGCTTGTGAGCGGAGTAGCTGCTGCTGAGGAGAGTGTCTGATGAACGCTCCGCTCACTGCAGACACTCGGTGCCCCCGCACCCTGAGCACCTGTGCCTGGGCGAGGGCCTGGCTCTCACAAGACACAGAGGCAACAGGTCCCATGATGCACAGCAGGGCTGGAGGGCGGCCCCCAAATGAGTCCATGTCTGAAGCCCCAGAACCTGCAGGTGCGACCTTACTTGGAAAAAGGGTATTTGCAGATGTGTAAGGACCTTGAGATGAGATCCTCCTGGATTATCTGGGGGGCCCTAAATCCAACGACCAGCGTCCTCACAAGAGGGAGGCAGAGAGAGGAGACCCGGGAGAAGCCCCGTGAAGACGGGGGCAGAGGCTGGAGTGGTGTGGGTCACAAGCCCAGGGACGCCTGGAGCCACCGGAGGCCGGAAGAGGCAGGAAGGACCCTCCCCTAGAGACTCTGGAGGGAGTGCCCCCCAACCCCCAGCGTGACTTCTGACTTCCGGCCTCCTGGACTGGGAGAGAATACATTCCTGTTGTTTCAAGCCCCCAGTTTGTGGTCATTTGTTACGGCGGCCCTAAGAGACCAGTGCAGGGAAATTCAAGATGCGTGTGGATGGTCCTGCTTTAGAGAAATCAGAGACAAGTGTTCTACAGAACAGAGTAGATCTAGCCTTGGCTAATAACTTCTTTGTCCCCAAAGAAGAGGGACGTCCTCCCCTGTCCCCACTGCAGACTTCTGCACAGTGGTAACAACACAGACTGTGGAGGCCAGGCTCCATGGCCTGTAACTGTGTGACCATGGGCCAGTCACTCAACCTCTCTGTGCTCACGAAGTCATCTATAACAGGGTTGATATGTGCACCTGCTCCTGGAATCATCACGCCTGTCCGAGTAAAACTGAAGTGCCAGCCACTCAGGAGGGACCACGGGAAGGCCTTATGCCGGGCCAGCCAGCTCCCTGCACCCATCACCCAGGTAGAGCTGGAACTTGGTGAGGGCCAAGCAAAGGCGTCAGGGGTGGCCCCAGACCCTGTGCTGGGGACTCTCGTTGTCTCCCAACAGACTCAACATGTCAGGAATAGAAAGGAATAAAAGGGAAAAGGCAGCAGAGTCGTGGGTTGATTACGGGGGGCCCTGGCCCGTGTCCCGAGAGCTGCAGGACCAGGTGCCCGCAGAGCCCAGCCCTGCAGTGTCCCTGGAGAGTGGCTGACCCCATGGGCAGGATAATTTTGAGATTTTTCACCCTGAGCTGAGGGCTGACATACCTGAGGGCTGTGGCGGGGGAATCATGGCAGCCTTGAAAAGGAGAAAAGGCACAGTGAGAACAGCGGGCGGCCCCCAGCACAGAGGCCCACGACACGGGGGCACGCGGGCCCATCCTTCCAGGTTACTTACGGCTTCGCCAGGCTGCAGGGCAGGGGCTGTGGGCAAACACAGGTGTCACTGGGGCAGGGGTCCCTCGCCTGGGGAGGGGGTCCACCAGGCCTGCAGAGGCTCTCCCCCCACTCCAGGCTCAGCCCAGTCCCACCTCCACACGACTGTCCAGCAGTGCCCAGGGCCCAGCTATCTGGCCACATTTCCCACCTGCTCTTGGGGTGGTGGGCCCCCAAGCACCCCAGGGAGAGCGCCCTCCCAAGCCCTCTTGGCAGAACAACAGGCCAGCCTTCACAAGGTACCGCTGTTGGTCTCCAGCACCACCAGAAGACAGGCAACAGAATGCCTTCGGCCCCAGGCGAGGCCCAGGGTTGGGGGCATGCCTCAGGGAGACCACCGCAGGCCCATCTTTCACCTCCGTTGGGGAGGTTGCTATGCACCCCTGCGCTCTCGGTGGCCACCTAGGCTGACCGAGCCCCCTCTCCAGGGAGGACAGACACTGCGTGGGTCTGCCCCAGCCCTGCACTGACCCATCAGGACCCCTGTGGCCCACCATGGAGGAGCAGCCCCTGAGCTGACCCGGGAGGCCCATCCCAACTGGCGTGGGTCAGGACCTGGGAGCTGCAACAGTCCCACTGAGGCACCCAGCGTGGGCTCCGGGGGGGTGGACAGGGGTCTCACAGAGGCCAGGTGAGGAAGTTCTAGCTAATCGCCCACTAGCACTGTCCACTCAAGGGTCCGACCTGGTGGCCGGACCACCTGCCTGGCACACCTGAGGGCACAGCAGGAGTGACGCCCATCTCTTCTGGAGGGAGGCAGGTCGGGCACCCAGGCCCAGGGTAAGCTGGGGTGGCACGGGGCCCCACGGTCCCTGCACCAGCCTGCCTATCCCCACTCCCAGGGGGCAGGATGGGGAGAGGACACAGCTGGCTGGGGGAGCTGTGAGCAGGTGGCCTCAAGACCAAGGATGTCACTTCCCCCCTCCCCCCCACCCCTCATTAGCAACCCCGCCGTGATGCCCCGCGGTGGAGTCACGCCAACACCTTTACTCTGAGAGCCCCCCAGAACCCACGTGGGAGCCTCCCGAGGACAGGGCCACCCCTCTTACTCTCAGACACAAGAGCCACGTGACAACCCAGTCCCCTTCCTGCTGTTTTGTGGAGTTTTATGGCTGGACAGCCGCATCTTGCACCCCAGCCCCAGTGCACTGGTCAGCACCCTTCTGGTGTGGAATACCTTTGTGTCTTCCGTAGAAAACCTTGGGGAGTTTACTGGTACGCTTCAGGTAGAAAAACCCAGCCACGGACAGAATGAGGCCAGAGCTGATGAAGAGCGTCCCCAGGAAGAGGGAGGCTGCCACTTGAGGGCTCCCTGTGAGCAAAGGGAGCGGCTGCCAGTGGTAAGCCTGGGCAGGCCTCAGAGGACCTCCCCAGACCCCTATTCCCTGAACACGCCCGGGCCCTCACAGGGTTCCGCACTTGGGGGCTCGGGTCCCCCCTGCAGGCCCAGACACCTGGCTGTGGGGTCTGAGGAGCTCCAGCTCCCTAGGCCTCGGGCTTGTCACAGGGAGGTGGGATACTGAGAGGGTTAAGGGTTCCAGCCCCCGAGAACACCAGGCCCTCTGGTCCCCACCTCCCCACTGAAGACTCAGCACAGAGTATGGGCCCCATATCCCTGGCATGCCAGGTCACAGCCTTCAACTCAGAGGCAGGGGTTCCCACTACACCCTTGCCTCTTGGGAGCTTGTCCCTGGTCCCTAGATGGCCTTCCTAGTGCCATGATGCCTGCCCATCTTTACCTACACGGGGTCAGGATGGGCTGGTGGGACCACGGCTGGGGGCTCTGGACGGTAATTGTGGGGAAAGTGCTTGTAGATGTCTGTGGGGAGGTGTCTTTCTGACCCCGAGACACGGGCATGAGGTGTGGCCACGGCTACGCTGGAACCTAGAGGGGGATGAATTCTGGCTAATTTGGCGTGTCCTGCCCCATATTTGCTGCAATGAAAATGGGCTCTAGAGCCAGACTTGCCGGCCTTCCTCCATTGGTACCCCCACTGCCAGACCCAGCGTGGTGTCACAGGAGGTCGGGGCCGTCTGCGCTGACCCCACCCTACAACTCTGCCGCTCTGGTGGCCGGCCTTGGTGGTGCAGGTCAGTGTAAGGCCACTTGCTTCTGGTCCTGAAACTTGTGCAGAAAGCGGAGCCCTCAGTCCAGGTCCAACACGCCCTCTGCTGAAGGCCCAGCGTCTGGGGGACACACAACCCTCATCACGACCTGGTCACCTGAGAAGAGGAGGCGACCACTCCTGGGGCAGGTCCTGCTCCCTGACTGCAGTGGCCCCTGTGGCTGGGGCACCACGCCCCTGTGGCAGGGCCAAGGCTCCGTGGCTGGCGGGCCACATCTCAGATCAACGGGATGCAAGCTGAGGACAGAGTATGCAGGACGTGGGCCCTGTGTCTGCCCCCAAGGACCAGGCCATGTGCTGGGCTCTTCTGCCTGGCATGCAGTGTTTGCAGTCTGAGCCCTATATCCTCAGAAGAGCCTCAGGGGATGGGGGCAAGGGGACCTCGGGGCGCCCTCCCATCTCCAGAGAACTGCACGTCCTGAGTTTCCGTGGCCCGAGGTGCTGGGTGGGCCAGGACTGAGGCAAAGGGTGTGGTGTGCAGCTGTAAGGGTTTCCACTCACTAGAACTGCTCAGCGGCACGTGTGAGGGCCTTCTGCCTGTGCCCAGTGACCCCAGCCCCGGGGGCTGCCGACTCCGCCAACCCCGCTCTGTGGTCAGGCTGGGTCCCTGTCCATAGATCTCTTGCCTGGGGTGCAGTGTGACCTTGGCCGTGGCCATGGCCCTGCTGAGGCCAGTGTAAGTGGTCACGTGCACTGGGAATGGCAGACGATGACCCCTCCTCCACCAGGACCTGTGCAGAGGCCCTGCTCTCAACTGGTGAGCCTGAGACTTACCAAGATTTGGCTGCCCGGGCGTCCCTGTGCTCCGGTTCACTGGGAACTGTGCGCCCCAGCCGGTGACTGTGGGGAAGCAGAGCGGTCAGTGCTGCCGGCTCCCCAGGCAGGTCTGGACCACGCACAGGGACGTTGCTGAAGACACCCCGGGAGCCAGAGACACGGCCCAGCGGGGGTCACGGGCCAGAAACCAGAAAGGGAGGAGGCCGTGGAGACAGAGCTGCCCTCACCCCACGGCTGTCCTGCACGGACAGGAGGACTCAGGGAGAGAGGGGACCAGGTGGGGCGGGGGGGTGTCCCCTCGACGGACAGTGGTCCAGGGAAAGGTGGCCACCCGCTGCTGTGGGGACAAGAAGGGCAACCCCCACCCGTTCCTGCAGAACCTGGAGACGTGGCCCCTCGGTGGGAAGCAGGCCAGGTGGGCCTGGTGGGGGGTGCCGCAGGGCGGCCACCGCACTCGGAGCTGTAGGTGCCGTTCCCGCATCGGATGCAGCTGACACTGCCGTCCTCGTTCCGGTGCCTGTAGCAGCCTGTGCGGGGGACAGTGACTCAGCGCCTGCCTTCAGGGAGCTCTTCCATATTCTGAGTTTGGGAAACCGGAGAATTCACTCAAGAATGTGAATTCTCTCATTCTGGAAGTCTGGATGGAATGGTACGCTTGATTTCAGAAAAAGACACAAATTTGACGGGAGCCACCGCGGGCTCTCACCCAGGGGCTCCTGTGGGCTCCCTTCCTGGACGTCTTGTAAAACACTCTGGACAGGCCGGGAACCCGAGACAGGTGGTGCTGTGTGCGGCCGCACGCTCCGGAGAGGCCCACAGCAGCCCGACCACCGGGCCCTCACCCTGCCTCCACAGGGGCCACAAGGGACAAGGCCCACCCCCCTCAGTGACACTGTCTCTAGCCCCGGTGTGACCCTAGCCCCTGTTGACCCCTTCCCTGGGGAGGTCCCAGACTGAGGCCACCGCCAGCATCCCCAGCCTTCCCCGGTGCTGGGAGCAGCCCAGCTCCCACTGGCCAGCAGTTTACAGACAGACTGTTTTGCCAACTAGTCAGGGCACCCCTAAGGGCAGGAATTGTGTCTTATACCTTTATTTTTTCTTAACATCCCCAACATTTAGCACAGTGGCTGAGCAAACACATGTTCAGCTGACACTGATTGCAGGTACTGAGCTGGCCCTGAATCCTAGCGTCAGAGTCCAGGGACACGCCACAGGCCACACGTCCCTCACAATGAATTTCACTGATGTTTAATCCACATGCAATGTGTCACTGTGAGATGGAGGCCTTTGTCCAGGGACCCCAAGTGGATGGCAGGGCCCGAAGACTGACCAGCAGCAGCGCCTGTGATGCTGTGGGTGGACAGGCCGAGCACCACACCAGGGGGCCTGGGAACAGGGGGGCCTGGCACACCTGGCGCCAGTGCGGCGGTTCTCCCAAAAAGCACTCCTCCGGCTGGCTCCAAGGTCACTGGGCAAAGCTGCCCAGGGCTGCCAGCCTCAAGAAGGCCCTGGGCTGGGCCGTCGTGTGCAGGGACAAGGGACAGCTAGAGAGCCAGGGCCGGTGACCAGAAAGACTAAGGAGCTAAGGTTGGCTTTATGAAGCCAATGAGGCCCCTTTGAAAAACTACCTGACGCCCAGCTCACCGGCTCCCCAGCCTCACAGGTGAGAAGGAAGGTCGCTTCTGGGCAAGTCCAGGAAACTGAGGCTATTCGGACCTTGAGAAGAGAGGATTCACCAAAATCTGTATGTGTTGCAGGTTAGGTCTGATGGCAAGCTCTCGACTTGGCTTCCCGGCCTCGGGGGTCCAATCTAAGACTCCTTGTGGAAAGGTGCAGCAAGGCCGACTTAAAAAAGCCTCAACAGTCAATCGCTATTCTTGCTGCACGCACGTGGACGACCAGGCCACGTTTAGTGAGCCCAGACTTCTTTTAAAAGCAAATTCGTTCAATGAACCACGAGAGACTGTGGACTCTGGGAAACAGACTGCGGGCTTCAGAGGGGAGGGGGTGGGGGAAGGGGATAGACTGGTGATGGGTAGTAAGGAGGGCACGTATTGCATGGTGCACTGGGTGTTATACGCAACTAATGAATCATGGGACATTGCATCAAAAACTAGGGATGTACTGTATGGTGACTCACATAACATAATAAAAACTTATTATTAAGAAAGAAACGAACAAAAAAAAAAAACAAAACAAGTAGTAAACGATTAAAAAAAAAAAGCAAATCCGTGTCTCGCTGTGATTCTCTTTGGTGGAAGCGGGGGGACTGTGTCGGTAGTGCACCTGTATGGGTACCAGACTCCAGTCCTGCTCGTGCCTGAGGCTCGTGACCTACCCGCGAGCTGCACTGGCTCCGGAAACCTTCCAGTCTCTTCCGTATTTGGCTACGACTCTCCAAACTAACATTTCCACTCTCCTCCCACCCTCCTGCCTCGGAATCACTGAGAACTGAAAGGGCCTTTTCCCCAAAGCCCTGCGAGCTGAGGATACGAACTTTGGAGATATCACCTCGACACCCCGTGTGGACACAGCCTCACGCCTGCTCCCGTGTGGGCCTCTCAGAAGGCTGACCAGCGGCCGCACGGCCTCTGCCGTCTCGCTCCCCCTACACCGGCCTCGAGTCCGACACCTGGAAGGGTACTTAGCTGACTGCCCTCCAGACTGAAAAACCAGACTTACGATTGGCTCCAACCATTCACATTTGTTTTTCTTTTGTTTGCACGGAAATGCCTCTCACTGAACACCCGACTGCTCGCACCACACAGAGGCCTCGCCCTGCGGAGGCCCCCCTGCCACGCTGGCTCCCAACACCCGCGCATCCCCTGCGCCGGACGGACCGCCGCCAGGACCAGAGCCCCATCCGGTGAGGCGCGGGACACTGTGCTCACACCCGTTCTTTTGTTCTGGTTCCATCTGCGCCCTTTCTCCCCCTTTGCCGGTCTCTTATCTCACAACTTCTAACCCAGTTCTCTCTGCAGCTTGGCTTTTAACATGTGAAACTTTCTGAGGATAAAATTTCAAATGAGGGAAACCAGAATATGCCTCTTTCACACAAAAAAATATTTCCAGCTAAAGACCCTCAAAAACAGCAGGAGCCAGAAGGGCCCTGACCTCGCTTTTCCTCCCTGAGGAGCAGGAGACAAAGGCCCCTCGTGGAGGCCGCCCACGCGGCAGGAGGAAAGAAACACGCTCATCGCGGAGACGGAGGGTCCGACCGGCGCACTCACCCGCCTCCACCCAAGAAGAGGTGGTCAGGCTGCCAGCCGGGAGGGAGGCTCAGATGGGGTCCTGTCCCTTTCCCGCTGCTTCTGCCCACTCCTCTACCCCCTCGCCGACCTCCCAGGCATCTCCAGTGTCCTTCCTGAGGGGCCCGTGTGTCCGCCTGCTCACATGAGCTACGGTGACCTCCACGGCGTTCGCCATGAGCACTGTCCTCATCACCAAGGCTGGTCAAGGATGGCTGGTGCCAAAGCAGCTTACCTGGACCACACAGGCTTGTGCCCCCGCAGGTGGTGTTGGCGTCCACCACGTCCACACAACATTCAGGCTGCTGGCCCTAGAGGGGAGAGGGCGGTGAGTTTTCAGACCCCACAGCCGGGGGCTGGGGCAGGACAAGTAGGCCAGGCTGAGAATGGCATCTGCAGAGAGTTACCTCACAAGCTTGACCCAATGCCCATGGCTCTGACCTCTTCTAAATTCCGAATGGGGTGACCGTCCCTTGCTTACCCAGAGCGAGGTGAGGACACATAGCCACACCACACGAACACTTCCTGGAACAGAACTTCACATGCCCAGTGAGTGTTTGATGACTGAATACACATAAGCATGTTCCGAAGCACTCAGATTCCCAAAAGTCAGGAAGGGGATCCCTTGGGGGCCCACTCAGAGGTTCTGACCAGGGCCCGGGCTGGGGCAACCTGGCGGGGCAGGGGGTGCTCCTGGGGACACTTCCTGGGCTGTCGGTGCTCTGTGGTTTATGCAGTCACTCCCCCCACTGCCTGCCTGGCTGGCCACTCAATGCGTTGCCTGGGAGGTGGTGGGCACTGTGGCCCTTTCCGTAGGTGGGTCTCCTGGGTCAGCGCTACGGCCGCTCACCCCCATGGACCACAAGTGGATACAGGGTGGGGCATTCAATCCAGAAACTATTTACAGGCACACCCTGGTAATACTGTAGATTCAGGCCAGAGCATGGTACAGTGAACCACGTGAATTTTTTGTTTTCCAGCGTTGTAAGAGTTACGTTTATAGCACACTATGGCCCCTAAAGGGAGCAACTGCGTTGTGTCCAACACACAGCGTACATGCCCTGACTTGAAATGCTTTACCGCTACGAACTGCTGACCGTCACCGAGCTTTCGGCGGGTCATCGTCACTGATCACAGGTCACCATAACCGACGGGACAGTCACGAGGAAGTCGGAAGTGCTGCGAGGGACCACCACGTGGCACAGAGGTGTGCCGGGAGCATGCGCTGGGAGAAGCGTGATGCCCACAGGGTGCTCAACACAGGCGGCCCCAGACCTTTCATCTGTAAAAAGCGTTAAGACCCGCGAAGTGCAACACCACGAGGTGTGCCTGTGCGTTTCTCACCACTTGCCAGGCGGTGGCTTTGAAAACACCACTCTTACAGGTGCTACCCTGCCCCAGCGCCACATGCGGCCTCCTTCCCAGGAAAAGGAGACACATGTTCTTCCAGACTGTGATTAAATATGCAGATAAACCCAGGCACCACGGCCTCCCTGGTGAGGCACCTCTGCCCTTTGCTCCCCAGAAAAGTAACCCCAGGGCCTGGGTGCTGCATTGATGTGCTCGGCGCTCTGTGGCTGCCTCCGCCAGGGGTTTGCAGCAGGGCCCCTGCAGAGGAAGTGCCCACACCAGGGCAGGCTGTGGGGCAGGAACTCACGCCCGCGGTGTGCACATGTGGGTGCACCGAGTGGGGGACAGATGTGCCTAGTGCTGGCATTTACGGGGCCAGACTCGAGGGTTTCCAGTGGAAGGTTGGCTCAGCGTGTGCTTACCACAGCTGAGCTTTAGCGTCTCGTGATGAGAACACAGTGAGCAGTCAGGGCTAAGGACGCCACCGCAGGAGGGGTCCAAGGCCAGTTCATGGCTGAGGTCCAGCCCCCAAGGGACACTCCAGCCATCCCACTCCACCCAACCCTGGCAGAGGCAGAATGGCTGGAAGGCCCCGTCCTCTGGAAGGCCTGGATGATGTGTGGCTGGGTGTATGTGGACATGGCCGGAGCACAGCACACCCGAGTCACTGGCCTGGGAGAGCCAGGATACCTGGCCACAGGAGGCCTGGGGCAGACCCCGCCTAATGCTGCTGCTTGACTGGAGCACGCAGTCTCCACACAGCCCAAGCTGGACAGGCAGCTCACAGGCTCCGTTCAGCGTCAGCGGGGGCAGCTCTGTGGAGACCCTTTTCCAGCTACTGCAACAGGTTCCGTTTGGCAAAGAGAAAAAGAAGGTTCTAGGGGGCATAACAGAGCAGGTGCCAGTTGGGGGGGCATGCGTTTGCTGCTCTCCTCGAGGCACAGGCTTCTCTGACCCTGACAGTGGGCACAGTCAATTGTCCCTGCGGCCAGGGCAAGGGTGACCCCCAAAGGTTGCTGGGTGAAGGGCCCACTGCCACCATGAGGGGCTGGGAAGAGAGGGTTTCGACTCTAGTTCCTGGCACCCACGCCACTGTGTGAGGGGACACCTACCACACTTCCTGAGGATTTGCTGGCAACTTCCACCAGGAGGCCCGCCAGGAGGACGGCACGCTGGAGCGCCATGTTCCAGAACACAGGGTCTGCAACAGATAGGGGCACTGTGCAGATGCAGGCGCCTCCTTCCGGGGCACCAGGTGGGGGCCGAGGTGCAGGACCCTTACCCGGCCCTCTGGGATGGGAGCTGCAGACATCCAGAGGTAGTGCCCAGTGCTTAGTTAATGGCGGGGCTAAGAAACTGCAGATCCCTGGTCCCAGGCCTGCAAATCAAGGCAGATGGTGAGGCCCACTGTTGGTAGGCTTAACTGACTTACCATAAGGAGCCCCCAGAGCTGAGGGACTGGAGGGGCTGTGCTCAACCCATCTGGATCTGGATCTGGATCTGGATCTGGGTGGACTCACTCCTTCCTCCAAAGCTTTCAGCCATTCACTGCCTCCTGAAAGGGCGAAGCAGGAGGGGGTCTACTCATGAGCTTGGACAGGACTTGTCCCTCCGCCATCTTGCTCTGTCCCCAGTTCAAGCATTCTCACCAAGAGACAGAACACCTAGGCAGTGAAACACTTCTGGGGCCAACACAGGCCAGTCAGGGACCCTCAGTCTTATAATTTTCTACTATTCACCCTGCTCTTGTCATGGAAACTGTTAAGAGCCACCTGCCCCCCTGCCCCGGCCCCTCATTCATGCCATCCCATTTGAAGTGTGTGCTCTATTCCGAAATGCGCCTTCTCCTTTCTAGGACAGCAACTGTGATATCACAGACACGCTGACCCTCACCTACACGGTGTGATCAAATGTTTTCCTTTTTGTCTGTTCCATGTGGGCTCAGCCTTGTGGAAATCCTGAAAGTCATGGACCCTTCAGCTCACTCTGTGGTAAGAGGCATCCCCAGGGTCACACTAAGTCATAAATTACCCTTTCAATTCAGGAATCAGAAGTCCAAGATATTTTTTTAAAGATTTTATTTATTTGAGACAGAGGGAGGGAGAGAGAGAGAGAGCATGAGCACAAGCAGTGGGGAGGGGCAAAGGGAGAGGGGGAGACTCCCCACCGAGCAGGGAGCCTGACATGGGGCTTGATCCCAGGACCCGGAGGTCATAACCCTAGCCGAAGGCAGATGCTTAACAGTCTAAGCCCCTCAAGGGGCCCCTCAGAAGTCCCAGATTTTAATCAACACTTTCATCTGCCAGTTAGTGGATGTTACTGGGGTATGATTTACATACAACAAACTGCACCCATGTAAAGCACGCATTCAACGAGTTCAGACACGTTGTGCAGGATGTCTTGGCCACCCGCAGACGAAGTCTGAGCCCCTCCGCAGTCCTTCCCTCCAGCCCTGCTTCACGCATCCAGGGGCTAATCTTTGTCACTGCAGACGAAGCTTACATTGTCTAGAATTTTATGCAAATGAACCAGACAGCATAGACACTTCTGTGCCTGGCTCCTTCCACTTGAGCTAATGATCTTTAGACGCAACTGCACTTCATCCCTTTCACGGCTGAATGACGGCTCCGTGGTGAGTGTGGGCAACGTTGCCTTGACCCACCCACCTGCCGATGGACACCTGGATCGTGCCTGCATTTCAGTGCCTATGAAAAAGCTGCTGTGGACATTTAATTTCTCTTGGGTGGATACTTAGGACTGGAATGACTGGGTCAAGGTAAGTTGTATTTACCTTTCTCGCCTGTCGATCTGTCTCCCAGGGTGGTGGTCCCACGCGCGCTCCCACCAGCACTTTGCATTGTGTCAGCGGGTGTGCGGTGGTGGTTCACTGTTCCCTGATGACTAATGATGGTTCTTAGCTCTCATGTGTTTATATGTCTTCTTCAATCATTTGCCCATTTTGTTTAATTGGCTTTCTATCATTGACTTGTAATAGCTCCTCCATGTTCTTTGTCAGATATATGTATTTTTCAGATATAAATATTTTGCAAATATTTTCTCCTATCTGTGGCTTGCCTTTTCATTTGCACATGGGTATCCAGGACAGCAAATTTTTTCACTTGATAAAATCAAATGCATCCATTTTTTTCTTTTATGATTCTTGCTTTTTTGTGTCCTAAGGTTAATCTCTGCCTTGACCTCATGTTCATTCCTATGTTTTATTCCAGAAGTTTCAGAGTTTTAGCTTTTACATGTTGAGTTACTTTCGTGTATGGTATACAGTAAAGATCAAGGTTTATTTTTTCCACAAGCATGTCCAGGATCTGCAGCACTATTAAGACTTTCCTTTTCACATCATCATGACATCGTTGTTGAAAACCAACTGAGTGTGTATGTTTCTGTTCTGCTCCACTCACCTATGTGTCTATCACCTATGTGTCTATCCTTCACCACCACCACGGTGTCAGCTACTAAAGCTTTACTGACGTCTTGAAAACCAGGCAGCATAAGCTCTGCTTTGTTCAATGGCTCTAAAGTCTAGGGTTGTGCGTTTCCATATTTTAGAACCACGCTGTCAGTTTCTACAAAAAAGCCTACTGGAATTTTGGTTGGGATAATCAACATTGTGATAATATTGAGTCTTCCAATCTATGAATGTGCGATCACTCCCCATCTCTTCAAGTTTTCTTTTCAGCTCTCTTCTGAGGTTTGCAGTGAAGAGGTGGTCCTGAGCAGAAGGGGTTCTGGATAAGCCAGTCCTATACATGAGCTCAGACTACTTAACAAAGAAGTTTGTTATACTTACTACTAAATATTTTATTTTTTGGTATTATAGTAAATAGAATTGAATTTCTAATTTCATCTTCCAATAGTTTGCTGCCAGTACATAAAAAATACAATTAAAATTTGTTCATTAGTCTTAGTTTCTGAAATCTTACAAAATTCACTTGATAGTCCTGGTACTTTATGGAGATTTCTTAGGGTATCCTACATAATCACGTCAGCTGCAAATAAAAACAGCTTTACTTCTTCAGTTTTGAAACTTGCTTTAGGGCACAGCACTTGGTCTACGTTAGAGAATGTACAAGATGCACATAGTAGGAATCTGTATTCTGCTTTTGATGGGTGTAGCTTTCTACAAATAGCTATGAGGTCAGGATGCCTGAGAGGAGGGTTCAGATCCTCTATGTCTTTACTAATTTCTTTTGGGTTTTTGTTCTAATATTTGGTGAGAAGAAGAGATGTTAAAATCTCTTATTATAATTGTGGAACTGCCTACTTCTCCCCTTAATTCTGTCAATTTTGCTTCATTTATTTTGATGCTCTGTTATTAGACACATTTATAATTGATATGTCTTCTTGATGAAATGACCCTTTTATCACTAGACATTTCCCCTTTATTTTTGGTAATACTCAACCTCCTGAAATCTATTTTATCTGATACAAATACAGCCACTCTAATCTTATGTTCACTGTTTGCAAGACAGAAACATGGATAGATAGGTCTCAGATCTATAGATATATTTTGCATCTATGTATCTTATTTTCAACCTGTGTTTTTATACTAAAAGTAAATCTCCTATACACAGCACGTAGCAGGTCTTCTTTATTTATCCATTGTGACAATCTCTTTTAATTGGAGAGTTTAGTCCATTAACATTTAATGTAATTATCACTATGTTTAGACTTAGGTCTACCATTTTATTACTTGTTTTCTACTAGTCCATCTGTTTTGTTTTGTCTTAATATATAAAATATTTTTATATTCTTTAAAGATTTATTTACTTGAGAGAGAGTGAGTGAGCAAGCACTGGGGGAGGGGCAGAGGGAGAGGGAAAGAATCTTCAAGCAGACTCCCCACTGAGCGTGGAGCCCAACTCTGGGCTTAATCCCAGAACCCTGAGATCATGACCTGAGCTGAAACCAAGTCGGACACTCAACCGACTGAGCCACCCAGGTGCCCATAATCTACAAAATATTTTTAGAGCAGTTTCAGGTTCACAGCAAAACTGAGCAGGAAGTAAGAGTTTCCATACCACCCACCACCACCACACAAGCAGAGCCTCCATCAACATCCTGTACATTTGTTATAATCAATGAACCTGTACTGACACATCACTGTCACCCAAAGTCCATATTTACACAATGGTCACTCTTGATGTCGTATATATGGGCTTTGGCAAATGTACCAGGACACTGTGGGTGGATTTAGAGCTACTATTTTGTTTTCTTCTGGTCTCTCTGGTGTTTTCTCCTCTGTTCTCTCTTTCCTGCTTTCTTTTATATTATTTGAGTATTTTTTTTAAAGATTTTATTTATTTATTTGACAGAGATAGAGACAGCCAGCGAGAGAGGGAACACAAGCAGGGGGAGCGGGAGAGGGAGAAGCAGGCTTCCAGCAGAGGAGCCTGATGTGGGGCTCGATCCCAGGACCCTGGGATCAGGCCCTGAGCCAAAGGCAGACGCTTAATGACTGCGCCACCCAGGCACCCCTATTTGAGTATTTTAGAAATTGCCTTTCAACCCTATTTTGGTTCTTTTATTTTATTTTGGTTCTTTGATTATACTTCTTTGCATATTTTTATAACTGTTGCTCTCGAGATGGCAATATACACCCTCTTTTTCACAGACTACTTAGAATATGGCACTGCTTCTACTAAACTCGACAGGTTCATGTAGCCTTTACCATTCTTTGTGCTACAATTGTCATACCTATTACATCCGCATACATTACATACACAAGAAATGTTTTAATTTTTTAAAACACATGTACTTGAAAGAAAACATCTCCCCCAGTTATTTACTGTTCTTGACGTTCATCCCTCATCCCTAAGACCTGACTCTAACCTTGGCACTTTCCTTCAGTCTACAAAAAGTTCTTTAGCAGTTTTAGCAGTGCACACTTGATGGCAACAAATTTTATCAGTTTCTCTTTCCCTGAAAATACTTTTATTTAACATTCACTCTTGGAGGTTATAGAATTCTTTTAGTATTTTAGGGTGCAGTCCCACTCGCCTCTCACCTCCATGGTCCCTGATTCACAGTCTTTACAAAGCTACACTGTATGTGATCTGTTGCTTTTCTCTGCTTTCAAGATTTTCAAAGTTAAGCTTGAGTTTTCAGTAACTTGAAAATGATGTGTCTAAATGTGACTTTATTCATATTTATCCGTATGTCTTTCACTAAATTTGGAAAGGTTTTAGTCATTGTTTCTTCATCTATTTCTTCTGCCCCACTATGTGTCTCCCCTCTCCCTCTGGAGTCTATAATTACCCATGTGTTAGACATTTCCCCCAATCAATCCCCCTTTTTCCTTCAGACTAGATGAGTTCTATCTATCTTTGATGTCATCAACTATTTCCTGTCACTCTCATTCTACTATGACCATTCAATAAAGTTTTCATTTCAGATGCTGTATTTTTCAGTTCTTAAATTTCCATTTGGCTCATTAAAAGTGTGTGTGTGTGTGTGTGTGTATCCTATTTCCTTACAGAGATTTCCTATATTTTTGTTCATGATGAGTATATTATCCTTTACCTTAACTGAATATAATTATTAAGTCTGCCTTAAAGTGTTTGTTTGACCAAAATCTATAAAGAACTTATCAAACTCAACACCCCAAAAACAATAATCCAGTTAGGAAATGAGCAGAAAACATGAATAGACATTTTTCCAAAGAAGACATTCAGACACTTGAAAAGATGCCAACATCACTCATCATCAGGGAAACACAAATCAAAACCACAATGAGACACCACCTCACACCTCTCAGAATGGCTAAAATTAACAATGCAAGAAACAACAGGCGTTAGCGAGGATGTACAGAAATGGGAACACTCTTGCACTTTGGTGGGAATGCAAACTGGTGCGGCCACTGTGGAAAACAGCATGGAGGTTCCTCAAAAAGTTAAAAATAGAGGGAGGCCTGGGTGGCGCAGTCGGTTAAGCATCCGACTTGTGGTTTGGGCTCAGGTCATGATCTCATGGGTCATGAGATCAAGCCCTGTGTTGGGCTTCATGCTGGGGGGGTCTGCTTGAGATTCTCTCTCTCCCTCTGCCCCTCCCCCTTGAATAAATAAATAAATTTTTCAAAAAAATTAAAAACAGAACTGCCCTATGATCCAGCAATTGCACTACTATTTACCCAAAGCATACAAAAATACAGATTCAAAGGGATACATGCACCCTGATATTTATAGCAGCATTATCAATGGACAAACTATGAAAAGAGCCCAAACACCAATTGACTGATGAATGGATAGAGAAGATGTGGTGTATATATACAATAGGATGTTACTCAGCCATCAAAAAGGATGAAATTTTGCCATTCGCAATGACACGGATGGAGCTACAATGTATTATGCTAAGGAAAGTCAGTCAGTCAGAGGAAAGACAAATGCCATATGATTTCACCCACGTGGAATTTAAGAAACAAAACACAGAAACATATGGGAGAGGGGAAAAAAGAGAGGGAAACAAACCATAAGAAACTTTTTTTTTTTAAGATTTTATTTATTCTACAGAGATAGAGACAGCCAGCGAGAGAGGGAACACAAGCAGGGGGAGTGGGAGAGGAAGAAGCAGGCTTCCCATGGTGGAGCCTGATGTGGGGCTCGATCCCATAACGCCGGGATCACGCCCTGAGCCGAAGGCAGACGCTTAACCACTGTGCCACCCAGGCGCCCCCCATAAGAAACTCTTAATGATAGAGAACAAACTGAGGTTGATGAAGGGAGGTGGGGGGTAGGGGCTAGATGGGTGATGGGGGCACTTGTTGATGAGCCCCGGATGTCAGTGACGAGCCACCAAATTCTACCCCGGAAACCAACACCACACTGTATGTTCACTAACTAGAATGTAAATAAAAATTTGAAAAACAAAGTGTTTGCTGGACCATCCAACACCTGGGTCATAATATAATTAGTGTCTATTGACTGTCTTTTCCCTGGAGAATGGCTCATATTATTGTAGTTCTTCATATGTTCGGTAATTTTGGATTGTATCCTATATGCTGCAAATGTTATGTTGTGGAGACTCTAAATTTGATTACATTCCTCTGAAGAAAGTTCATGTTAAAAACTCTCAACAAACTACAACTAGAAGGAAATACACCAAGCCTGATAACAGACATCTATAAAAACCTGTAGCTAACACACTAACAATGAGGTATAGGACATTTCCCCTAAAGACTGAAGAAATCAAGGATATCCAATCTTAGCATTTCTATTCAATGTTGTCTGTAGGTACTTCGTCGATGCAATAAGGAGAGAAAACCAAGAAACTGTTTCTGTGCAGATGGCATGACTATTTACATGGAGAATCCTAAGAAATCTATGGGGAAGAGCCAGTATAATTTATGAGTGAATTTAGCAATGTTCCAAGAATATAAAGTCAATATACAAATCAATGGTTATCTCTATACATTAGCAACAATTAATCGGAAAATGAAACTTAAATATTTACAGTGGCATTCAAAAACATAATTTGCTAGGTCCTGGGGATAAATTTATTTTAAAATATGTAAGACCTTTATACTGAAAACTATAAAACACTGCTGAAATTCAAGATCTAACTAAGGAAAAGATATACCATAATGGCATATATTATATACATCATTTTATATGTAATGGAAATACCCATTAATTCATGTCAGTGGATTACAGAATTTAATATTATTAAGATGTAAATTGTCCCTGCATGATCTTATACTTAACACGATATCAATCAACATTACAGAAGCCTTTTGTTTTGAGGAATACACAAGCTGATTCTTTTTTTCACAAGCTGATTCTCAAATTTACAAGAAAATGCTTAGAACCTAGAAGAGCCAAGGCAGTTTTTAAAAAGAAGATGGAGGATTTACGGGACCTTACTTGAAGACTTATAAAGTCACAAGACAGTTGATGAAAGTATAAACAGACCGATGTAACAAAACAGAGAATCTAGAAATAACAGTCAGATAATTTTTGACAAGATGCCAAAGCAATTTAATGGAGAAAAATAGTTTTTCAACAAATCGTGCCAGACAACTGGCTACTCACATGGAATAAAACCAGACCTACACTCAGATCACATGAAAAACTTAGAAATGGATCATAAACCTAAATGCAAAAATGAATCCAGAAAGCTTCTAGAAGAAAATGAAGGAGAATATCTTGATGACCTGCTTAGGCAAGGACACAGAAAGCATGAACTGAAAAAGAAAACCAATTCATAAGTTAAATTTTATTAATATCAAAAACGTCTCATCAAAATATACCATTATGGTGGACACGAGACTGTGCATTTGTCAAAGCCCATAGAAGCATATATCACAGAGAATAAAGTTTAATGTATGCAAAAAAATTAAACAGAATGTGAGGGATCTCAAGACAGAACACAGACTATGACCACTGATTTTAACTGTGTCAGAAGTGTGACATCAACACGCTGAAGGGACGGGAAAAAAGGAGCTGACCTCAGCATCTCTGGAAAATGAAGTTTGACCGGTAGGCGAAAGATGAAAAGAACTACACATAAACACTGTCCTCTATTTGGTAAATTTATTTCTTGTGGGGATGGAACGTGGGTGAACAATTCTGAAACTGCTTTCTGTGCACACTGGGGCTGGGCTGGACAGATGAGAAAATGGGAGGCGCCTGGGGGGCACAGTTGGTTAAGCATCTGACTCTTGATTTTGGCTCAGCTTGTGATCTCAGAGTCCTAGGATCAAGCCCCGTGTGGGTTGTGAAGTCTGCTTGGGATTCTCTGTCTCCCTCTGCCTTCTACCCCCACCACTCTCTCCCCCAGTTGAAAGGAAGGAAGGAAGGAAGGAAGGAAGGAAGGAAGGAAGGAAGGAAGGAAGGAAGAAAGAAAAGAAAGAAAGAAAGAAAGAAAGAAAGAAAGAAAGAGAAGGAAAGAAAGAAAAAGAAANGAAGGAAGGAAGGAAGGAAGGAAGGAAGGAAGGAAGAAAGAAAAGAAAGAAAGAAAGAAAGAAAGAAAGAAAGAAAGAGAAGGAAAGAAAGAAAAAGAAAGAAAGAAAGAAAGAAAGAAAGAAAGAGGACGGCGGATGGTGGGAGCCAGGTTCCGACAGGAAGGTTACAAGTAAGCATGTTACAGATCACAGGTTACAGATACACACAGACAGATCACGGACACGCACGGCATCGAGCCCCGCCCACCGGGAGGCCCTCAGGCAGGGACACCAGTGCCCAGATCCTGGCTTCTCGACACCCCCTCCATGAAAGAAACCAGGGCTCCCCGGAAATTGGCTGACTCTAGGGCTGAGGCAGGCACACGGGGAGCATCTGGGAGCACCAGCAAGTGAGAGAGTGCCGCCAACACGAACGATGAAAGCGCTCCCAACGGCCACGGCTGCAACACTGTGGGCAGCAAAGCCCCGCAGTGCTGGCTCGTGCCCAGAGTGCCCGACAGACTTCCCGGAGCCCCAGCCGACGCAGGGAAATGATGGCGAAATCCACACGTGGGGCACAGGAAAGCCTCCCACGGCATTCCAGATAATACCGTGGATCTCCCCTGCCACCCCCACACCGCGGGGGGCCCGGCTCGTTCCCACCCCCCGGAGGGCGACTGCCTCACTGAGTGGCCGCCAGAGAAGACAGGAGGGGGAGAGGAGACACCTGGCAGGCACCGCCGGGACCGGGTGACCAGGCCAACGTGCCCCGTGCTGCCCTACGGACGCCAGCGACCCCCTGAAAGCATGTGACGAGAGGGCCGCCTCACCGCTGCGGTGTTCTCCCCCAAACCCACAGCCCCACTCTAACCACCAGAAAACGCAACAGACAAACCCAAAATGAGGGACATTCGACACAACGCCTGTGCAGTCCTCCTCAAAACGGTCACGGTCCTGAAAAAGTAAGAGAGTCTGAGACACCAGCCCATCCCAGAGGGGACAAAGGAGCTGTGACACTCAATGCAGTGTGGGACCTGGACAGGGATGTTGGGGAACCGAGTGAACTCTCAAGTCTGCGGTGTAAGACAACAGGAACATAGCGCTACTGTTTCTCAGTTTCCACAAATGCACCGTGGTTACCTAATGTCGATACGAGGGAAAACTGGCTATCTTGAACACTTTCCTGTAAATCTAAAACCACTCCAAAATTTTCTAAGTGAATTTTTAAAATATACCATTAATAAAATGAATAAGCAAGTCAAAGAATGGGGGATAATATTTGCAGTATGTCTGACAAGCCGTGTATCCAGAAGATATAAAGGGCTTTTACAACTTGATAATTTTAAAAAAGGACAAAAGACTTGATGGGACATTTCAGAAATAGGTATGAATGGTGATAAGCAGGTGGAAAAGTGGTCAGCACCACTAAGCTCCAGGAAATGCAAACTAAAGCCACCATGAAACACTGCTCTGCTCGGTAGGCCCATTAGGCAGCTGCTCGGTAGGCCCATTAGGCAGGGTCACTCGCAGGGATTTTCCCAAGAGAAAGGAAAACACACCCACAGAAAATGTGTACAAGAATGTCCATAACCTCTTTAGTCACACAAGCCAAACCCAAGAAACCCCACCACGGGCCATCACGGGACTGATAAGCGCACCGTGGCACAGCCCAGGAGTGCTGACGCAGCAACACCCAGGGTCTGAAACCAAGACGCCCAGGTGCTGGGAGATTTCGGAGACCCCGAGTCTGGTGCGGGCCCTTCCCGGCTTGCAAGGGGGTGCCTGCTTGCTGTGTTCCATGGCCCTTCCCTGGGCCTGTGAGCAGATTTCTCTCTCTCCTCATAAAGGCACTAATGCCACCATGCGGCCCACCCGCATGACCTCATCTAACCATAACCACATCCCAAAGGTTCCACCTCCAAACACCAAAACACTGTGAGTTAGGGTTCCAACATATGCATTTGGGGGACACAACCATTCAATCCACAACACAAGGGCCCTTTCAGGGATGACAGAAATGTCTTCTATCATGACAGGTGTGCAGGCTACACAGCTGGATGCATTGTCACAATTGGTCAAACTGGACCTAAGCATTTCACTGCCTGTGAATCACACGTCAATAACTAACTGAATAGATGTGATTCACTTTGAAAATCGCATTGGAGCCAAAAAGTTAAATAACTGGGTAAAAATTCTTCTATGTGGTAATGAAAAATTTGGTGAGAACTTAAATTGTACTATATGTTGTCTCACAATTCATTTTTCCTTAGAAGAATTGGTTTCAATGAAGAAATAAAGCCTCCAGGTTGCTCTGATTCTAAACAAGTAACGTGTCAGGTTAACTGGGGAAACTATGTGTGGTCAGTAAATAGGGTTAGTGCTCGCAGGACAACCTGGTAAACAAGCCCTCCAGCCGGAAGCCTTGCCTTAGTGACCACACACACAAATACTCCCTGCAGCTCTGGCCCCCAGCCTTCAGGCAGCTGTGGCTGGACAGGAGAGTGGGGGACAGGTGGTCATCAGCTCCGGGTCTGATGCACTAATGGGAGCACGACACAGGTCCACTGGACGTCCCCCATCAGAGTAGGTACCTCTGGTTATTTTCCCAGCAAGCAAAGGAAGGAGACATGGAATCTCACTCTCAGGAAAAAACAGGAACATGCTTCTAGATCTAAAAATCCCATCTCAGGCTGCGATGGAAAATAAATGCTGCCGACAACTTGACTGGAAGGAAAGAAAACATTCCAGGCAACTGACATGTATGGCAGATGCCAGGAATGGCACCCACTGCCCACCATCACGTGGACTCCGCACACCTGACGGGTGTGCAACCCCTGGAGCCTACGCGAGAGGTTTGCATGTTGGGAAACCACTCAAAGGTACCCTTGGCCTTGGGGATGCGGAACTCTGAGTGCTATGGTGACTAAAGTCACTCTTCCGATGAGTTAGATGACAGATCACAGCTTACTCCGGAGTACAAGAGTAAGTGAAGCGTTGGGAGGTGCCTCTGGGGTCCTGGGTGCTGCCTGTGGACCAGCCCACTCAGGTGATCACCCACCAAGACATCTGTCCCCTCTGCTTTGGGGAGGAATATACCAGAGCAGGGGTGGGGGTGTGCATGTGCTACGAAAACAGACTTTCTAAATAATCCAGATTTTATTTCCTTTTAGGAACTTCTGAAAACAACGTGGCCATTAAGATTCTGGATGAACACAGACGACTATACTATCCAGGGGCTCTTAGCTGGGAGTGGGAACTGGAACAATTCAGGTGGTCTATTAAAACTTCCCCAACCCAGGCGCCTAGACCACCCTGTATTGGGACCTCTTCCAGGTCTCCCCCAGGTGAAAACCCACGAGAAAGACGAAGACCAAAGCCAGCCTTTTCCGTAGAGTGTAGTCGTACTAAGAAAAACACAAACCAAAAAACGGGGCTAAGTTTGACACCTCCGAATTTAATAGGACGACGCGGTTAAGAATGATCACAAAACGGTTTTTTGGGGGAGAAGCTGTATTTGCCAAAATGCTATTCCTTGAAATCCTTGAAAAGCCATATCCAAATGTACCCAAACGACCTGGCCTTAAATTATACTTGAACTAATATGTCAAATTGTTATGGTGACAATACACTCCTTGAAAACCTACGTTGCGACCCAATCTTGACTATTTCATGGCGATAAACGGACTAACAACCCGGCAACCTCAAGGGAGAGCGCCAGTCTGGAAAGGGCTTCCAGGGCATCCGGCGGCCTCCCACTTCACGCCGCCTGGCCTCGATCCTCAGGCCGAGGCCTCCTGGGGCTCCGCGACTTCGGTGACGTGGGGGGGGGGGGTCCTAAGTCCAGCTACCTGCGGGCTCTCTTAGCGGACTGCACCTGCGGGAGGTTCGGTAGCCCGAGGGGAGCCGGGTCCCCGCGGACCTTTGTCCCGACTCCGCGCCCCGCGCCGCGCCCGAGACCGCCCGGCCGCGTCTTCCGCGCCCCAAGGCCGCCCCCCCTGGCGCCCCTGCACGCCCCCGGTCCGCCCCCGGCCCGTGCCGCCCGCGCTCCCGCCCCCGGCCCCTCACTCACCCCGGCGCCCTTCGCGTTCCTCTTTCGTACCCCCCGCCCTCCAGGCGGTCGCGCCGCCCTCCCTGGGATTTGTAGTCTCTCTGCCGCCTCAACGCCGGTACCAGGCCCCTCGACTCCCAGCCTTAAACTACAACTCCCGGCAGGCACCGCGAGAGCTCGCTCTCTCCAGATGGGCTCCGGCACAGGGTTATCGCGAGGCCGTGGGAGGCGCGCGCGGAGCAACCTAGGAAGTGTAGTCTAGGGGGCCTCCGTCTTAATAGCGGGGGCTCCCAGACCGCGCTGGGAAGGAGAAGAACTACACCCCCCAGGAGTCTACGCGCGCCGGCCATCTTGGCGTTGCTAGGAGACCGGGAAGCCCGGGGATGCGGGCCAGCAGGTGGCAGCGCTGGAAAGGCCGTGCTCCCGGCGTCGCGGCGTTCGCTGGATCCGAGCGGGGAGTCAGCGGGCGGCGCGCTACCCGGGAGGAAGTCTTTGTTCTTGGCTCACCTTGCGGACCCGGCTCTGCCGCTTTGGGGACGTTGGGCAGCTTTTCTCGCAGGGCGGGGTCAGGATGAAATAGGGTATCTCGGTGCCTGGCCCATGGCAAGGCTGCCCTTTCAGCACCCCTTGCGCGTGCAGAGCAGGGGAGGGGAGCGGGGAAAGGGGTGTGCCAAAGAGCTTCCGGGAGAAAGGAGAGCCAGACGGACCACTCCCCTTGGCATGTCCAGCCTGCGTGCAAATACCTTCCTAATGATGGGGTTGGCCCCGCAGAGTGCCGCAGACAGGCAAGGACACTGGGTGTGCCTCAAGGCGGTATCATCGTGAATAAAGAGGGGCTGGTTTTCCTCAAGGGCCTGTAAGTGAACAGAGAGGTCTGTGACCTTGGCCTGAACCAGGAAGGGCATCCATAGCCCAGCACAGGCACCAGGAGGAGCCTGAGCAGACTGTTTTCAGCATGGGCTCTTACGCAGGCTTTTCAGGTCCCACCTGCACCTGGCACTTCCGTATCAATAGGGATAGATGGGAAAGAGACAGGTGTGACCTGGGGTTTCTCTGAGCTGGTGGGGCCGGTCAGACGGGTTACACTTCCCACTAAACTACCCCTGCAGCCATGAAGCTTCATGGACAGGGAGGGGGCCGTGAATACTCCCCACAATTAGTTCCAAAGTCCGTGGGGTCTGTGTAGATGACTGACCTGTCTAGCCTCCTGGGCTGGCTTTGTCCCAACAGAATGACACTGTGGCCAGCGGAATTTCCACGAGTGTGGTCTCAGGCTCTGCTTCTGAGCTGCCCTTGGACAAAAAGAACAGTTGTGTGCATCCTGCAGCATTCACAGCTTTTCAGTTATTTAATAGACTTTCTCATGTGTTAATAAAAGAGTTTGGAGCCTGTCAGCCTCCCTGGGGGCATCTGAGTGAGAGGTGAGTGTGGGTTAGGGTTAGGGGTTGCAAGTGTGCTGGGGCATGGATGTCACTGGACTCTGGCACCCAGGGCTCCCTAACTCTGGGATGTCCATGTGGCCTCCTTCCCAGCTGGCTTCTGTGCCTGAGTCTTGGGACTTCTCTTCCCTTCGGCATGCACCTGAGGACACCCTTCCCAAGTTTGAACGTCCAGAGTTTTCAATGGAAATAGAGTGCCAGCCTTGCAGCATAAGGATATTTCCAAGAAAAGAATTGGAAACGGGAGGGAGTGTCACGTTTGTGCCTCTTTCTTGGAGGACAGCATTCACTGAGCTTCTTTAATGGGAAGTGGGAGTGCCACCCAGGGTGCCCCTCCAGGGGCCTCTGTGGCAGGAGTTGATGTGCCCCAGGCCTGGCTGTCAGGTGGGCAGGCCAGTGTTCCAGGGAGACTGGAGGACACAGGCTTGCTACGAGAGCCCCAAGGGCTGATGGGGCTGGCCAGGGAGGCTGCCATGGGAAAGTGACTGCAGGCTGTTCCTACTAGGCCCAGTGGCGGGCTTCCACTTTTCTGTCCATTCTTGTTCTGATTGGTTCCAGGCTTGGGGGGCAAGATCAGGCCCGGGGAGGGCCTAAACCCTTTTAGGCTCACATCTCCAGGAAGGCACGGCAGGTGTGTGTGTGGGGGTCCCACATGGGAGCCATACCCAGGATCCCGCTAAGGCTTAGGGCTCTGAGGGCAGGATCCTGAGGGCAGGAACTGGTCTTAGGGACCCTGGCAGGGGCTGTGCTATAAGCCAGGCTGACTCCCAACCAACCAGCTGGGTCCTGACCTTCAGGAGCCCCCATCATGAAGTCACCCCCACCCGAATTACTGCTAGTTCCCACAGGTGCTCCCTTTGCTCACATGCTCCCAAGAGTGGCAGGAGAAAGCTCAGGGCTGACCGTTTCCCTGCCCCCACCCCCTCAGCTCATCCCCTAAATTCAGACCCCACCTCCCAACTCAAGCCTTCTCCCCAGCCTTCCTGGGCATCCCTTGGGAGCCTGAGCCCAGGAGGAGGTCAATTTACATCTGCCCCTCGCCCCCTGGCCTCTGCCTGTGGTCCTGGGTGACTGTCTCTTGTCCTCCATGTGTCCTGTCATGGCCTAGACCTTGCTGTACAAGTATCTTCTGTCTCCTCCCTCATTCAGGCACTCGGGGAGGTCTTCTCCCCAGTGTGGGGGCTGGGCTGCCCCAGGCTGGTGTCCCCGTTGCCTGGTGGTGCACCCCTCCCCCCCCCCGCCCCCCTCCCAGTACCACTCCCTCCTCTGTACTTGTGTAAGGCAGGCGGGGGGAGCCCAGCAAATCCTGTGAAGCTGTTGTCAGAGAGGGCACCCAGGAAACCCTGAGGCAAGCCTGCATCAGGTAAATGTTCTGATGGTCGGTGGCCTCTGTGGCCCAGAAAAGGCTAAGAGAGATGTTCTTGGAACATTCTTAGTAAGCCCATGAGCTAGATGGTGCCAAGAAGATGAAAGAATGCAAGATTTTATTAGGTTAAGTACATAACATAAGGACATCTCTTAAGGAGCCCATTAAGTTAAAATTCTCTAGACTAAAACAAAAAATACATTTACTTGACTATCTTTAAGGGCCACAAAAATACAAAATCCCATTCAGCACTCATGTGGGGGGCACTCTCTGCAGGCCATAGGGAGCAACACAATGTGGGACATGGGCTGGTACCTAGAAACCCACCATGGTCAGGGAGAGGATCCCGCCAGCATCCCGCAGAAATCTCGGGGTCAGGGGCGCTGCCTTGGCCTGATGGGCTGGCTATGTCCCTGCATGGTCTCCTTTCTACCCTGCGGAGATTTTAAGTTCAGTATGGGGAAGGTTGTAAGAGTCAACAAGCTGTGCAAGAATGTTTGTGGCATTGAAATGGAATCAGGATACATCCTACGTTTGTAATGCAGAAGAGGACTCACCCAATGAGAGGGTCAGCTTTGCCGCGGAACCATTATTCACAAGAGGAAGCTCCTGAGACTTGGTGTTACAAGGTGAAACCCAACTGAACTTGTGTACCATGTTGGAAAAGTTAAGAGATGCTTTGGAATCGCCTATGTGTAAGTTGAATACAACTTGGATGGATCGCATGGTCATTTGCTAGGTGAAGAAAATCCAATCTCAAAAATCCAGCCCAGTATGCTGTGGTCCCACTTACCTAATATTCTTGAAATGACAGCGTTATGGAGGTGGAGAACTGACAAGAGTGGTTGCCAGGGGTTAGGGACGGTGGGGGTGCCGAGGAGGGGCAGCGAGACGGGTCTCTGTGGGGCGAACAGCCCGCATCTTGACTGCAGGGTGGTCACAGGAACCACATGCTGGGTAAAATGACAGAACGAACACACCGAGCGCCAGTGTCAACCCCCAGTGGTGACGGTTGGCGCACCAGCTGCTCAGAAGCCTCCCTGCTGAACCCTGAAGCCGTCCCAAACGCGGAGGGCAGGAGAGACAGAAGAAAGGAGCAGGACGCTCCAGGCTGGCGGCGGGCAGATTTCATAAACAAGGGAACTTACACAAGAGATGAACGGACCCCGCACCAGTGCACCAGATCTTCAAAGTTCATGCAGAGGCCTTAACTGGGCTCCGGCACGCCTACCCCAGGGTGCTGTCAACACCTCGCCATCTCTAAGCCCTGTCCTGGAACCGCCTCTGGGAGCGTGGAAGGCGAGTGGAACCCACACTCCAGGGCCGGGGCGCGGGGGCAGAGCCTCAACAGTGATGTGCCGTGGGGGTTGAGGAAGGTGCTACTGTTACGGGAACCTGAGTGATGGGCACACGGGACTCCGTAAGGTCTGCTGCTTAGCTACCCCCTGGGTCTTTGGTTTCTGTCCTGTCTCCTGACACCGAGGGACAGGCTCAGCTTTTTCTTATAACGACTGTTCAGACAAAGGGGGCCTGCAGCGACTGAAAGAGGGGAAACCCTCATGGAGCTGCCAACAGAGCCCCAGACTAGCCACACTCGCTCGGTTCCCATCTGAGGCCTTGCTGATGTTGTACAGGAAGGCAGGTTCCTGGGCCAGCCTGAGGAAGGAGGGGTGCCTGAGCTCACCGCTCCTGCTCCTGGTGGGTGGGAGTGGGCCTGCCCACCCCCGACCCCACCCCCGGCTCCTCAGCTCCATTGAGACTGTTCACCGCAGTTACTGGGAAGGTGGGAAGGTGCTCTAATTTCCACACAGCTGCTAGAGGACGTGTGCGGATGCGGGCAGGCTCAGGACCCTCAGCCTGCCTGGTGTCCCCATCCTCCCCCACCTGCAGGAGCACCTGCCCAGCACAGGGAGCAGGTGAAGGTCATTAGCTCTTCCCAAACAGCCTAACGCTGGGGGAGACTCAATTACCAACTAATTAATTGCCTGCAATTAGAAGGAGGCCTTAATTGCCACTTTACAACTCCCCCCACCCTGTCCTCAACCAGGCCCGTTTCCCTAGGCTGTGGGGTGCGTGGTGGACATCTGTGCAGAGACCCAGGGGGAAGCCAAGCTGGATGCCCCAGACTGCCCTACCCTGTCCTTGCTTTTTGGGTGTGTAAGAGAGGCCTTGCTGGAGGACCCATGCCGGAGGCTACTCACCTGTGGCCACCAGCAGGCCTGGCACCTGCTGCAGGAACCGGGCACACAGCACCCCCAGGAGCCACGGGCTACAAGGACACAGTGTGAATGCCTGTTACCTGGCAAAGCACAAAAAGAAGACTTGAGTCAGCCACAGGGCTGGGTGGGGTGGGGCCTGGAGGGTGCTGGCCTCATGGGCACCGTGCCTGCCAGGCTGATGCCCTGGGCCCCGAATGCTCCCTGCTCACAGCTGAAAGCCAAAGAGCATTTCAGCCTTTGCTGGAACGGTCTCGGAACTCCAAGAAACCAGCCTTGCAGGGAAGCCAGTAATCCTTTTTGTTATCAGCAAACCTCTGTAGCACATGTCCCACCTCCATGGTGGACTATGACCAAGGTCACGCTGCCTTTAGGGCTCAGCCACCCCTTAGCTGGAGCCTGGGCACATTGCAGGAGACTGCCCTGGTGACCTCAACCATCAGTCTGCAGGGCCTTGCCCAGTCACCTGCTGCAGGGCTGAAATGGGAGCCCTTCCTCCCCTTGGGCTGGGGCAGCTTCGCACCCGGGCCGACACCTGATCGCCCACTCCCCAGGGACGCCGTATGCTCAAGCTGGCCTGCAGGTGGCGTCCCTGTCCAGGGGGTGGCTGGCCTGGACCACGGCCCCAGCAGTTCTGACGTGCAGGTGAGACAGGGAGGTGCCCCGTTCGGGTTCTCAGGACCTGAACGTTGGCCCCTCCACACTGAAGAGTGTCGGAGTGCTGAGGCGGCCCCTCCCCTGGCGGAGAGGGAGGGGACCTCTAACACCCCGTGCCTCCCTGCCCCAGGCATCCGAAAGCACCAAATCACGGGTCCCCCGCTCCCAAACCCCTCACTAGCACCTCCGAGGAGACCTGGCAAACTTGGGGCCGTCGCACCTCCCCCACTGCTCTCTCATTTTCTTTATTATCAACAAAGCGTGTGAGGAGCGGCTCCTTCCCCAGGGAGGCTGTCTTCCTGCTGCTGGAAAGCCTGATGAGGCCCCTCTCGTGACCTCAGAATCCCCCTCCCCCCTCCCCGCCCCGAGGTTCCCTCGCCAGCTTCTGGGCCTGTACGTGAGGCTGATACAGAGTGTACAGCAGTTCCCACGCCTCTGACCCAGGGGCCAGCAAGGGGGGCAGAGACCCCGCACCCCTCAGGCGGGAAGGCCACCCGCCTTCCCCTCTGCCCCATTAGATGGGCCAGGTGCAGCCCGAAGTCATTGAGTCACTGAGAAAGTGTGGTTGAGTATGCATTGGTCAGGGGGCCCCAGAGGAGCGGACCCAACAGGCTGCACGTATACAGAGAAAGAACCATTGTAAAGAACCCGCTCACCGGACTGCGGAGGCTGAGAAGTCCTGAGGTCTGCACATGGCAAGGTAGAGACCCCGAAAGCCGCAGTTTTAGCTCCAGGCCGAGTGCAAGGCAGAAGGCCACCCTCCCAGTCTGAAGGCCGTCAGGCAGGAGAGATCGCCTCCTAGCGGGGGAACGTGGGTCTTTTTGTTCTATCGGGGCTCTCAGTGGATCAGATGAGGCCCACCTTCCCTGGAAACGACCATCTGCTTTACTCTGTCCACCAATTTACACGTTAATCTCACCCAAAATCACTCTCCCAGAAACACCTGGAATAACGTTTGACCCATCTCTGGGGGCCCTCGTGGCCCAGCCAAGCTGACACAAAATCAACGCAGACACGGACTTGCCTTGGAGACTCGAGGTTCTGCAGAGTGATTTAAGTGATAAACAGACGAAATGACCACAAACATGGAGCTGTTCTTATGAAAATTAAGTTTACTGCTTGAAAAGACCGGAGAAGGACAGCACGTGGCAACATTTCCGTGGAACAAGACGTCGTCAGACCGCAGGTAGCAGGGACCTCAGTGTGCATGTTGGTTCCTGGGCTCTCTGGAGAGAAGGCCTGTCCCCATGAGGGTCATGTGCCCCCACGCATTTGCATCCATTAAGTGAAATGTGTATCTTTTCAAAACTCCTCCCACGTTATATTCTTCACCAACCAATCACCAGTCCATCGGTAAACACACACGAGCAAACCCATAAATGGGATGAACGGCTTCTGGGAAAAAGCAAAACCAAGCAGAACAGCGGGCAGTGCTCCTGACCGGTGGCTATTCTAAGTCGAAGCACCTGTGCTGGCCAGCTCGGAGATGCACGAGTGTCCCACTGTGAGGTACTTGTCCCCTGGGCCACCCCTCCCCGCCCAGACTCGCCTCCAGGTGGACTCGATGGAGCAGCAGCCGAGAGCAGCACCTTCCAGGCCGGTTCCGAGAAGGCCACAGCTTGTCTAGGGGCTCCCTCGTGGGCAGCCCCGGGGGAGCCTGCCGTCAAGCTCTGAGTGGGGGCAGCCCCGCCCCACACCGCAGGGCTGGCCTCCTGCGACGTCAGCGGCTCTGGGCTCCTGAGCCACAGAAAAAGGACAAACGCATGTGGGGTCACTGGTCCAGCCGCCATGGGAGCTCGGTGCTGGCGGTTGACATGGGAGCCTCTTTTCCCGCACTCTGTTCGTCTTTGGGACCTGCCACGTTCTGGCTGACCTCTGGTGTGGATCTTCTGTGCGCCTCACGTTCCCCAGAGTTCCCACGGCCTCCGCTCTGCGCAGCCGCTTTGCAGGACTTTGCCCGATGCCGAGTTGGCTGAGGGGTGAGCCCTGCCTTCCGGTCTGGATAGGGAAGCCTGGAATGTGGCATGACAATGGGCCTGTCATCCCCCATGCCCCCTGGCTGCCCGGGCCCTTATGCCGCCACCAGCTACTCTGACTTTAGGCCCATTTAATACTTAACCCTGAGCGCCAAGCCCCACCCTGTGCAAATATTTATTTGGCAATTAAGGGCTCACCAGGACGAAGGCCACGAGAAGCTTCTCAGAGCCACTGCAGCGGTTGGGGTGGGGACAGCGGGAGGGTGGGAAGCTCGAGGCCCCTGAACCATGGGAGAGGAGCCGGGATGTGTCTGGAGGAGCTGGGGCTTCATGGAATATAAAGCAAAAGATGTCCGACCTGCCAGGAGGCTGCAGGGAGGGGTGGTTGGCCACCTGTCTCCTGGGCAGGACGCGTCGGGGTGTCATGGTGCCGGGAGCTGGCTGGTGGCCCGTAGGGCACAGGACGTGTCCTGGTGCTGAGTCTGTGTGCTGATGATAGGGGAGTGGAGGCAAAGCTAACTAAAGAGACGCAGAGCCCAGGAACGCCTTCACTGCGTGAGGTTAGCGGTCTGGAAAGATGCCCGAGGCTGGCCGGCAGTGAAGGAACCCCTCAGGGTTTAGGACGGCCACCCTCGCCCCAGAGCTCAGGAATGGTGGGAAGGGGCTGCTGGGCTGTGTCCAGTCAGAGCCCCTGGGGATCGTGCAGGCCTCCCCGTGGCACCACCCCCAGGCCTTGCTCTCCTTGGGAGGGGCTGTTGTGGCTGAGGTGTGTCCTCTAGGAACCCCGGCCACGTGGACTCAGTAGCAGCCCCTGTGCTCTCCCTGACCCCCTGGGGATATCCTGGGGGTCGTTCCCCTCTGCTGTCGGGGCGCACAGAGGTGACGACACGGCACCTAGAAGCCTGACTTGTATTCTCCGGGGAACTGTCCATCCAGGGGTTGAGGAGCCCAGTCCCAGCTGAGGGCCACACTCATGCTGACGGAAAATCCCCCAGTCCCCTGGTGCAAATATGTAGCACACAGCCACCTTCAGATTAGCAAACGTCCGTTGCAGCCCCTAGTGCTGTTCCTCATCTCCTGAAGCACCCTTCCCGCCGTCTTGTTTGTGAGAAGCGTGGAACACCACCTCTCACCAGGGAGGTGGACGAAGGGCCAAGGGAGGCCCTACAGCTCTGGCTGAGAGCAGAGACCTCGGCCACTCCAGAGCATTGGCCTGCGGGGTGGTCCCAGTGGCCCCAGGGAGCAGCACCAAGGGAGGTGTGGGGCCTGCCCCTCGGTGGGGACCCCAGGACATGGCCAACCTGCAGGGCTTGGGGCCGGGTCCTCAGCCCCTGTGCCTGGCCAGACCTGGGGCAAGGACCTCGGCTTCCCCGTGGCTCACCTGTAAGGTGACATAAACCAGCATACTGGCTGCCCAGGGCACTGGCCCTCTCGACTGACTTCTCCCTAGAATTCTAACCAGAAGCAGGAGATGAGGCGCTCGCCTGACACCACACAAGCCGTCTTGAGCGAACCCCGTCATGGGCAGTAATATCATGACGCGGCTACTGAGCCGTGTCGGTTGAGTGCGTAATAACAGAAAGGGGGAAAATACTCACCGTGTGGCCTTGAATGGGAAAAGCATAATTGGTTTTTAGCTGTATGTGTGCATCAATGCGTAGAAAAAAGTTTACAAGGAAACGCACCAAAATGTCAGCGACGGTACCTGTTAGATGTGATCTCCGCTGGTGTGGACTTTCTTCGAACGGTCGTACGTACTTTCCACTTATCGGGGAACACCCCCCTGTGTGCTGGCGTGTGATGCGTGGGTGCGCTCCGCACACGCTTGTCTGCAGGGAGGCGTCCAGCTTTGTACGCGACTGGGAGACCCGTCGGTGACCAGTGACCTGCCCCACCGCCTGGCTCACGCCTCGGGGCCCCCGTGGTAAACATGGGAATTGCCTCCACTTCCGAGAGCTGGTGCTGCCTGCCTGGGGCCTGCAAAGTCCCTCCTGCCAGGGCCGGCTGAGGTCAGGGGTCTGGGCTGAGCTGGCTCTAAGGAGAGCTCACGCTGAACCGCGCACGGTGTGCCATTCGTCTGGTTCTGGAGGCGGCTAACGGCTGGGAACAGCTTGTTCCCTTCCTGACTGCCCCAGCCAACCCCCTTGCTGCTGCTGGCCCCCCAGAAGGTGCCCCTGGGGCCGAGGGCGGCAGGCGCCACACTCACCTGAGTCTCCCTGCACCTGCGTGAGCTGTGGGCGTCAGGTGCCTTCCTGTCTATTAAATGGAGTCGGGGCTGGATGGTGGCCATTCCAGCCCACGGGCTCCCGGAGGTCACGTCTCAGAGGGAAACGCTCCTTCATTGGCTCCCAGCACATCACAGGTGTGCCTCCCGTCTTGGGGAGAGTAGATGGCGGTCAGGTGTGAGCCTTTGTGCTTTCGAGGGTACGGAAACCCAGCACACCCAAGCTTGGCGGGGAAGGTTTTCTCCACCACCAGAGTCGGCAGCTGGTCTGCCCAGACCTCCCGGGCTCCGCCTAGCTGGGTTGGCCCCTGCGGCTGCCCCCACCCCGGGGATTCTCACAGTTCTGACCTGTGTCCAAGGCCAGGCTCCCTGAACTCCAGACAGCCTTGGACCTGGGCAGACTTCCCAGCCAAGGGTTGGACCGGGTCCTCCATCACCTTCCTGGCAACGTATGTGTGTGGGACACACGCCCATGGCCCATGCACACGCATGTGTGCGCACTCACACACACCCACAGACCCCCTCCAGGCAGTGTCTCCACCATATACATGCTGGTGGGCGTTGGGAGGTCTAACCCCACCCCCAGCGCCCTTGAGCATTCCATGGGCTGAAAGGGCCTCAGCGCTGGCATGCCCTTCTCTGCTCTGGACATTGGAGAGGTCCCCGCAAGCAGAGGGGGTGGTCCCAGAGGCACAGGGCAGAACGCTGATGTGGGCAGCGGGTCACAAGGTAGAGACTCATGTCAGGGCTGGCTCGGACACCTGGCTCTGTTCCCAGGCCTCAGGGCAGGCCCAGGGCCCCCTGCCTTGGTGCTTGAGGCACATGCAACCTCTCTGGCCCCTCGGCTGTCTGGAGACATGGTCGGGGTTCTGGCATAACTTCTCTCTGACCCTCCTGGCTGGGCCTGCTAGTCACCCCCGTTGTCAGACCTGCTCCCAGGAAAGCACGGTTCCCCCTGGCCTGTTTGCTGTCCCCACTCATCACTCTTGCCAGGCTGGGGACCTCTTGTCCCTTGCCAACCCTGTACATTTGTGGCTTCCCCACACATCCAACCTTTGACCCCAGCCAGTCCTCAAGGTCCCACCCTTGGCAACAGCTGTCCCCTGATGTACCCAGCTGTTTCCCCCAGCTGTACCTGCCCTTTGGCCACATTTGCCTTCCCTGGACATAACTCCCCCCAAAGCTGTGCCTGCACCCCTAAGTTGTACCTGCCTGCTTTCTCCCCCCACCCCTGTCCACTCTGTCCACTTTCTCTCCCAGGCCATTTCGCTTGCTGGGAACCCCTCCCCGAGACCCTCACCCCCTGCCTAATTTTTCTGCTCAGTCTACACGTTGCCCCGTGACTAAAGCCCCCCTGGTCTGTGTCCGTTACTGACACAGCCTCGGTGCCTGGTCCTAACCTGCTCCTGGTCAGAGTTCCTGGGTACCATCCGGGGGGGGAGGGTTGGCGTCCCTCTCTGCTCCTCTGTCCCCTGGGAAGTCTTACTGCTGCAGCACTGGTGGGCTTCCCAGAGAAGCAGGTATGAGGTTTCCTGATTTGACAGCGCAGAGCGCACACCCATGATGTGTGCCATCTGGTTTCCGCTTTTTACTTGCTCCTTATGCTGCGCCCACCCCACAGCAGTTCTAGGGTTTGAGGGAACTTAACTCAGGGGTGCTCGATGCCTCTGTGTTTCTCTAACTCTGGGTGCCAGTTACTTTCCCAAGTGCAGCCTCCTGCAGGTGCTTCCCTTGTGAAGAGGACGTACCATGAGAGCCTGATGAGTCTGCTTCTCAGCTCTTTAAGTGTCTACTGCGTTGGACAGTAGGCTCTTTTTCTGTTGTGTGTTCCCTTGGAAAGGATGAGATATGTTCCCTGACTGTGATGATTTGTTTTCTGAAATGTTGTCTCTGTTCCCTTTGCTGGATTCTCCGTCTGAGACCTACATAAACGTTGAAATGTCATTAGAATCCACATCTTACAACACACTAAGGCAACACCTGCCATCGCCACCCGCCACGGACTCCGTGGATGGTCCCCCAACTTCCAAGGGGCCTCATGATGCCCCCAGATGTGAGGGAAGGGACCTTCCACTGTGCTCACCCCCCAGGACCCAGCCCAGGGAACACGGGCAGCAAGGAGGCAGCTGGGGGACCTGCCGATGTGTTTGGAAGCCTGGTGTTCAGTCTGTGACGTCTGGAGTCTGTCCAGACTCCCGTGCACTGCCCCTCCTCCCAAGATGGGGAACGGCCCAGGGGAGGTCAGGGCAGAGCAAGGCCAGGCAACGCTGTGGGGAGGTGGGCCCTGCTGACCTGTGGGGACGGGGATGCGGCGTTTGGCTCTCAACATGGAGACCCTCTCGGTAACTAGTCCAATGAAGCGATGTGTTAAAAATGACACATGGTGACCAAAAGTTTCCTCACAAAATGCAAGAGTGGTTTGACAGATTCCGAAAAGTGTGATCACCTCAGCTGATGCAGGAAAAGGTTTAATAAATGTTAGAACCAACCCATTTGTGATTTTGAAGATCCCTCTTAGCAAAGTGTTCCTAAAAGTTCAACAACATGATGAAATCTCACACCAGACCTCACAGGACCTGGGGAAGCCTCCCACCCGTTCTCTTTCAGACCTGGGTCGGGTCAGGGTGCCCCACGGCATGGCTACAACCTCACATGGTCCTGGAGACCTGCTCAACAGGATGATGAAAGAAAAATCAGTGAGAGGCACAGCATCTGGGTATAAGAGAAGACAAAAACTGATGTTATTTACGGAAGATGTGACCATCTATCTAGAAAAACCAACAGAACTGATGGGTGAGCTATTAGAATCAGAGCCAAGTAAGAATGCTGGATAAAAGACTAACCTACAGGGGCGCCTGGGTGGCACAGCGGTTAAGCATCCTCCTTCGGCTCAGGGCATGATCCCGGCGTTAAGGGATCAAGCCCCACATCAGGCTCTTCCACTATGAGCCTGCTTCTTCCTCTCCCACTCCCCCTGCTTGTGTTCCCTCTCTCGCTGGCTGTCTCTATCTCTGTCGAATGAATAAATAAATAAAATCTTAAAAAAAAAAAAAGACTAATCTACAAAAACCAGTAGCATTATCTTGAGGACAGTACGCTGAGTGAAATCAGCCAGTCACAAAAGGACAAATACTGTATGGCTTCACTTATACGAGGAAACTGGACTGATCAAAGTCATACAGACAGTGGACGACGGCACTAGGGTCTGGGTGCCGAGTGAGTGTTTCATGGGACAGAGTGTCAGCTTGGGGAGATGGAAAGTTCTGGAGACGGACGTTGGGGATGGTTGCACAACAGTGTGAATGGGCTTCATGCCCCAGAGCTGTGTACCAGAAAGGGTTAAAATGGTAAATTTCTGGTGAAGTATATTTTATCACGATAAAAAGATCAATATAACAATAGAGAATAATAAAGAAGCCAGACATAAAAGGTCTCGTGTTGTGTGATTCCATTACCATGAAATATCCAGAACGGACAAATCCACAGAAACAGAAAGCAGATCGGTGATTCACGGGGGCGGGGCTTGCTCTGGGTGGACAGAAACACGGAGGTGGTGGTGGCTGTCAGGTGAGCATGCTAAGTGCCGCTAGAACATACACTTCAAAATGGTCAATTTCAGGGGCGCCTGGCTGGCTCAGCTGGAAGCGCATCCAACTCTTGATACCGGGGTCATGAGTTCAAGACCCATGTTGGGTGTGGAGCTTACTTTAAAAAAAAAAAGTGAATTTTACATAATGTAAGTTTTTTTTGTTGTTTTTTTCTTAGGTAGGGCCCATGCCCAGCGTGGAGCCCAACGTGGGGCCTCTGAGATCAAGACCTGAGCTGAAATTAAGAGCTGGTCACTTAGCCGACTGAGCCACCCAGGCAGCCCCACCTCACTTTTAACAATGAAAAAAATCAACAGTATCCTATAGACTGGCATTAACCAATTAGAAAAAAAAATTCACAACAGAGAGGAAAATGATAAAGTATCTGGGAGCTAACTGAAGCAAGAGTATACACACCATCTATGGAGAGACCCGCAAGCCCCAAGCAAAGCCTACGGAGGGTAGTCTGAGTGCGTGAGAGGCACGCTGTCCTCGTGGGTGGGGACCTGAGCGTTAGACAAACGCCGTTCTTCCTCACGATCTCCAAAGTCCCTGCAATCCTAGTCAAAATTACAGTTGGAGATTTTTCAGGAACTAGATAGACTTGCTCTAAAATTTGTGACAGGAAAAGGCACGAATAACTAAGTAGACATCACGACCCTAGGGAAGAGGGGAGCCAGCTCTTCTGGGTGCCACAGGCACACGGCAATGTGACAGTTTTACAAACCAGGTGGCTTGGGCAAAGTGAGACACTGACAGGAGGGAGCAGCAGAGCCCAGGGATGAATGTGCGGTGGCCGCACCCGGACTCGTCAGCCGGGATGAGTCAGGGAAACAGGACCAGGATGTGGAGCAAAACAGGGCTGGATGCCCCCCACAGCATGTGCAAGACAGGCTGGAGAACTCCTGATGCCTGGTGGCCTGGGGGGGGCCGGGGAGGGAGACCCGAAACAAAGCCTCAGACATGCACACCATCAGGCCAACAATGGATGCATTTGATTCTATCAAAGTGAGGGTTTCAGACGTGACAGATTCGTTGAGCAGATCCATAGGGACCGCTATCTAGGATATACAAGGGATTCGGCAATTTAGCAGGAAAAAGATAGAAATCCCACCCAAAAAAGTGAGAAAAGGAGCAAACGCTCTGAATGAGCCTGTTTCAGAGGAGGAGGCCCTGAGCCTGAAGGCCTCACGCGGGAACACGGTCAAGCACGTTAGCCATCGGAGCCACGCAAAGTGAATCACAAGAATTCACCCTCAGACAGTCCAACACGGAGCACCAGTGTGTGGGCGGCTGGGGACATGGCAGCCTGGCGGTGTGTCGCCAGCAGGGAGGGGGCGTCCCCGCAGAGCTGTCGCAGAAGCTGCAGGCATCCCAGCACGCGGGTAGGCAGCCCGCAGAGGGCAGCACATAGTGCTGGAAGCATTTCTGGAAGCTCAAGGGCCAATGATGCATCTTGAAATCTGAGGCAGCGTGAACAGTTGGAGGAGGGCGACACGTCAGCCAGCTCCGTGCACAAAGGGGCTCACGACGCCCACGCCCAAAGCGACTGTGTGGTCTGCGGGGAGTGGGGCGCATGACCTGTTCCTCTCACCCAAGGTGAGCAGGACTAAGGCCCTCTTGTCCAAGGAGCCCCGGCTACCTGCAGCCCAAGCCCACGCCCCGACAGGTTGCCCCTCGACCGTCGGGGGTCCTGGCCCGTGGCCCTGCCTGAGCTTGCTGTGTCCCCTATTCCTTACGCCTTGGCACCCACCGTGTAAAAGGGTAGGTCCTGAGGGGAGCCCCACCCCCCGTGCATGTTCCTGAGGGTTATTCCCAGCCCAGGCCTGGAATAGTACCCTCCCTGCTTGGAGAGAGGGCCTGTAGTGGCCCTGACCCCCCAGCCGGGTCATTATGAAGTGGGCTTTCTGCTGTCCTTGAGCGAGCCTGCGGGTGTTCAGGGATCACACAATGCTTTATGAAGAGGCTGGGAAGCCTGGGCAGGGAAGGGTGGTGGGAGCCAGCCCCTCCCGACCCACCTGCCCAGGACTCTCTGTTTGGCCCCACCCTCCAGATTCTGGACAAAAGCCCCTCCCAAGCTCAGTCCCTCCAACACACAGGGTTCCTATGGCAATTCTCGGCGAGCCGAGCCCATGACCCACGCGGCAGAACAGAGCTGGGCCACCTGGACCCTTGTCCTCTGCAGTGGGTGGTGATGCCCCCTTCCCTGGTGGCCTGGCACCCTCCCATGTGAGTCTGTAGGCCTCTCCTGGGGCACCGGCGAGTGTCAGCGATGTCTGTCCCAGAGCTGGACAAAGTCGGATCTTCTCAAGGAAAACTTCCTGTTTCAGGCTGTGAGTTTCCCGGCTCGCTGTATAATGGTTACTCCGCTCAGGGCCAGCCCAGAGCCCTGTGTGGCCTCTGTCTCATCCAGCCATGGGGTTACAGGTCCAAGCCTTGGATAAGTCCGGAATTAACCGCCAGGAGTGTGGAAGGCAGGGCCTGCAGGTCACAGAGTGTTCTGAAATACGAGAGAAATCGCAGTCCTGGGCGTGGGGTTACAGGGCAAGGGAGGTGGGGGGCTGACGGGTGGGGGAGTGGTCGTCAGGCCGGCTTTACACGCAGAGAAGTGTCAGGAAGGGTTTGGGCCCACACCCCCGGAGTCAGCGCTCCCCTGAGATGCCCTCCCTCCACTTTGCCCCAGTAGAGGAGGTGAGACCTGGCCTGCAGCCCAGCCTGAGGGCCAGCGAGGTCCCTAAGCCCCCGCGACTGCTTTCTTTTCCTCTTCTTTCTGTTCCTCTCTCTCTTTTCCCCAAAGCAGTGTTCCTTGTGATTATTGAGGTATTTATTTTTAAGGGAGAGCTGCTTGGCATGCCTATGTAGACAGACACTATATACAACCCTGGTTTTCTCTCAGAGCAGAAGTTAAAAATTATTCAACGCAAAATTCCTGGGCTGTGTTGCAGAGGCCGATTGTACCAGGCAAAGGTTTCCACCGCATTCCGCCCAGCCAGGCCACGATAAGGCAGTCCTGTGGAGCCGCGCCTGCCAACACTGCACGGCCACCCTGCCGTCCTGCGGGGACCAGGTAGGACTGAAGCTTCCTGGAAAGCACCAGGGAGAAGTTTGTCTCGTGGGGTCTGTGGTGACCTCATCACTTCTGAGCGGAGCTGGCTTGATAGCCCCCACCAGCTCTGCAGTTTTTGTTTCTGAGCTGTGGTCTAGCCCACGGTCTCCGGGATGTCCTGGTGTGGCCAGGGGCACTGAGGCATCAGGGACCATGGGCAGGTCCCCAGCCCGTGAACCTGTGGGAGAGAGTGGGGGTCTTTGGAAGGGGCTGCTTCAGCTGACGGGGTCTTACAGAAAGCTGGCGGTGTTTCTGCTATTTGTTGGGGGATGGGGAGGGATTATGCCCAAGGCACACCTTTGGAGTGTTGGAAAATATCAGGGAAAGCTGGAGGGGGCTGGTGGGCCTGTGCTGGCCACGCAGGCGGCCTGAGGTCCCACGGCACGGTGACCTGTTGGAAATTGAGCCCCACTGGCTGCACAAAAAGGCCACACGGTGACCCACGGGCTCCCTGGCAGAATGGGGGTCTCGGACCTCTGTGATGGGTGTGGGGTTTTGAGCATCCTCTAGGGAAAGATGATTGTTAAGTCCCTAAACTGTTTGCTTATGCCCCAGCCATCTCTGAAGATGACAGCCAGAATCCTGGGGGCCGAAGGAGGGAGGGAGCAAGACTGAGATCCTTCACATTTCCTAGACATGACAATGGCCAGAAAGCACTAGCAAGGAAACCAAATTTATTCCATTTCACAAGACACATGTATACTATGCCCTACCCTAAAGATATGGAATTCGTGACTGGTTGGATTAGGGCCAGCTTCCTCCATCAAAGCTGAAATCGAACCCTGCCGAGATTTGGAGCCCAGGGTGTCATGGTAATGTGGAGACACAAAAGAAACAAGATGTGGCCTAAAACACAAGACAGCTCCACAGTGGGGCTAGGCCTTGAGTGGTCACATAGCAAAATGGTCAGAATGTGGTCGAGACCATGTCTTCCCAGGAAGGTAGAACTCGGGCTGGGGGTGATAGACTATGTGTGACCTCATCATGGGAAATGGATGTTGTCCCTGCTGTCTATCAAAAGATGAGGTGGAGAGTGTGACAGTTATTATAGGATAGCAGAGAAGTTCACAGCCAAGTTTTAGCTTTAATTACAGGTCATTCAAGCATCACTGAAGCGATTCTCAGGCCTCACTGGGTGGAGGGTATACCAACTGAATTTTTGTTTCATTTTTTTTATCAAAGTTATATTTGTGTGTAGTATGAGTCAAGCATTCCTATAAGGCTTGGACAAACACAGCTCCAAGTCACCCCTATGCCATCCCAGAAGAAAACCACTTCCAAATCCAGACAATTCTGTGCTATTTACCTGCATCTGTGTAACAACGTGATTAAACAACAGCCTCTTGGTGTTTCAGTTTTAGGTGTTATCTACTGAATTCGTTCTATGGAAGACAGCATTTACTTCTTCCACCGCTCCCCACGCCCACACACACTTGCATCCCTTATATTTCCAGTGGAGTTATTTTATAATTTTAGTTAGCTCTGTATTCGGGGATTAGATTTGTATTCACGCCAGGCCAATGGCATGCCATAGCTATTGTTCCAACCCACACACGTGTTGTTTTCCCTGGAGTTAATAATCGCCTTTCTTTTTTCGTGCTTGCTGAGTTTTCTCTGAACTCGTTACTAATTCATCCTCATAGTCTTGCCAGTGGCTTAAATTCAAACACATGGGGGTATTTCTGAGGAGGTACCTCCAGGAGCTAATGCCCTGCCCCATCCTGGTCAGTCCTCCTGGGTCTGCTTTTTCAGAAGCAAACTTCAAAATCTCCTTTGTCTTCATCCTGAAGATTCCCTTTGCTTCTCCCCTGGGTTGGATTTTCCTGGATCCCATGTCTTCCTCTTTCTTAATTAGTCCTTGTTCTGATGGAGCATGTCCTTCAGTAGCTTTCTGAAAAAGGGTACATGGCAGACACATGGCTTTAAAATACCTTCAATCCACTGTCACTTCCACGATTGTGTACAGAACTTCATTTTTCCTCCAAACTGTGAGTACATTATCCCAGTGTCCCCCAGTTCCCGATGCTGCTGTGGGTACATGTGGTGTTGTTACAGCTCCTGATCTGTGGTATGAAAACCACTTTTTTTTTTCTTGCTGGAAGTGTTTAAGGGCTTCTTTTTGTCCCCATTGTTCTGACAGTTCATGAAAATGACCTTTGTGTAGATTCATTTCCATCCATTTTGCTAAGTGCCCAGTGACTCTTTTGGTCTGGGAATTCCTGTCCTTGAGTTCCAAGAAATTTTCCTGAATTATTAATTTTAAATTCTTTCTTCCCTCTATTTTCTCTGTTCTCTTTTTCTGTGGTAAATATTGGGATCCTGGACCTCTTAGACTGGCTTCTACTGACCTTTCCTAATTCCTTTTCCTGGTCTTCTGGCTTTACTTTCAAGGAAATACTTTATTATTTTTTAAAAAGATTTTCTTTATTTATTTGACAGAGAGAGACAGAGAGAGAGGGAACACAAGCAGGGGGAGTGGGAGAGGAAGAAGCAGGCTCCCAGCAGAGCAGGGAGCCCAATACGGGGCTCGATCCCATGACCCTGGGATCACACCCTGAGCCGAAGGCAGATACTTATCGACCGAGCCATCCAGGCGCCCCTCAAGGAAATACTTTAATTCTGTGTTCCAATTCTCTTACCGAGCTTTTCACTTATTCTGTAATATTAATTTCCAAGAATTCATTTTGGTTCTCTGAATATTTATTTCTACAGCACTCTGACCTTTTACTGTAGTCACCGTATTTTCTCTTCTCTCTTTGAGGATATTAATGATTTTTTTAAGTTTTCCTCTCATGCAGACTCTGGAGAATCACAGTAAATATATTTTTCCCTATATTTCCTTCCAGTCACACTTACTGTATCAAAGTTAAATCAGAGTTGAATCAGAGTTAAGAACTCATAAATTGTCAAGAAAAACACAGGAACCTCTGTGGAAGGGTGGGTATGGGCTGTGGCCTGCTGAGCCAATGAGCAAATTCATGAGCAATCAGACTTGAGAAAAGTTCAGATTCACTATTTGTCAGGAAGGCAGACACAGGTCCATTTTCTGGAAGCGGAAGCTAGGGCAGGGGACCGTGTGTAAGAAGAGTGCTGGGGGAAGCGGTTCCTCGGGGAGCAGGGAAGCAAGGCTGGGAAGGGAAGGAGCTTCTGGCCTTGGGGAGCAGGCCAAGCTACCCTGCTGAGTATCAGTTATCATTTTGAGGGTAACCACCCCCAGGAGACAGTGGGGCCCTGAGCAGTGGGGGCTGTGCACCTGCTGGAAGGGGGCCTGGGTGGGCACGTGGCCTCATTGGAGGTGAGGTGTCATTTGGGAGGTGACACACTTGCAAAACTGGAAAAGCAAACACCAGTAGCTATAGAGGTGGACATAAGGAAAGGCAGCTCTGGTGTTGTGCGGGAATCCGGGCGCTTCGGCCTTCGGGAGGCGGTGTGTTCACATCTCTGGAATCGGGAGCGTCTGTAAGGTGCCTGCAAGGAGATGTCCTGAGGCATCGCACACCCTGTGACGGGAGGCAGAGAGAGCGCTCCATAAGGGCTGGCTGGGTGTGTTGAGTGTGTGTAGTCTGTCCGTGGGGTGCTGGCGGGTGTCCTGGTCTGTCTGCAGTGTCCCTGGTGGTGGGCCTGGGTCCCCTGTCTTTGGTTCCTGTGTGCCCTTCACAGAGGGGGTGGTCATGAGTGTGATGCCCCCGTGTGCACAGATGTCATCTGCTCGACTGGTCAGGGATGCCATGAGCGAGAAGGGCTGGGCGCGGGCAGCGCACGGTGTCCTCCCCCATGAGCCCGGGGCCTCAGTAGACCCCAGTGCCAAGCTGGCCACTCCTGGCGGATAACCCCTGCATTAGATTCAGAGTCTTTGCCCCCAGGCAGTGGTGGGAAGGCAGCCAGGGGGACAACTGACCTGACATTTGAATCTCTTGCTCCCTACCCTGCTTGATGAACCCTGGGAAGGCCTTTAACTGTTTGCAGAAACCTGCCTCCTGGGACCACCCATGGCACAGAACAATGGCCTTTCCCTCTAACCTGTCAGGTCTGTGCCAGGGTCAGCAGCAGGAACTTGGGGACACTCACAATGTCTACCTATCCATGAAATGTCTCAACAGGCTAGGCCGGGGGTTCCTGGGTCTGTTTGGACAAGCGCAGAGTTTTCTGGAGTTTAACCCAGTGGGTCATTGGTCTGGGGAGAGGGAAGTATCCTGGAATGTAGATTCTGTGTTTGGTTTTCCCGAAAAAGAACAGTTTGATTAATTTGCACTCTTTGTTGTGAGTTCCCTTACTCGGTGCCTATGAAAAGCTAGTGGCTGGGAAGACACTGATGTTTTCTCTTTCCTACGAAGCAGACCCTAATGTAAGGGCACAACTGAATGTCAGCTCACTGGGAAATCCCAGCTCCAGGCTTGCCCTCTCCCTGCACAGACCCCTGTCAGGCCTTCTGCCCTCGCCCTACCTCCCCATCCCACTCTGAACACCAGAACAGATCAGTCACTTCTCTCCGTAAACCCATTCCTCACATCCTGCTAACACCAATAACAACATCCGAGGTGAGCTGTCCCTGCCTCCCAGGATGTCACGGTGTGTCACCCCAGCAGGTGAGGTGGTCTTGTCGGAGGGAAGGTCCCTACGCAGGCAGGCCTGCAACGCTGGGGCCCTGGAGCTGTCATTACACCCTGGGCATCTCTGAGAACTTCTCATGGTCTTGGGGCCGGGTGGTGTCTGCAGGGCTTCCTGGGTCCCCCAAAGAATGGGTGCCAACTCTTTCCAACATTCTGCAAACAGGTGCCCAGAATGTGGTCACACAGAGCACCCTGGAGAAGGAATCCGTGTCCAAGGCCCACATCTGTGCTGGCCCCCCAAGAAACTGCATTCAGAGGCAGAGTATGGGATTTAGGGGTGGGGGTGAAGACCCACAGAAGGACTGGCCCCACAAGAAGGACTTGCGGATGACAGGGCCCTGTTGAGGAGGGGGCAACTGACCACCAAGGCCCAGGAAAGAGGACACACAGAGGCTGGGGGCCAGGTCCGTGGCTAACACTGACCCTGGCTCAAACCAAAGCCTCACTAGTGTCCACTCTGGGAGTGTGTGTGTGTGCGTGTGTGTGTGTGTGTGTGTTTTTCCAGGTTCCCTCCAGGCCAGAGGGAGTGGTGTGGAGGGGGTGAGTGGGTGTCCTGACGTTAATCACACCCCCCTCCAGCAGCTCCCCTAGGGGGCTGCTCCAACCTGAGCCCAGACCAACATAGCTGTGGCTTCAGAGGGTTTTAATGTCCAATGTGCTGGATGCCTGGGAGAGCCCGACCCTGTGACCCCACCTCCCAAGGCAGGTGTGTTGCCTACAGCCTCTGACCATCCCTCAGGGCCTTGTGGAAAACCAGGCCCCAAGACCACTACCTGCCACTCTAACTGCCCCACTGACGGGGCCCAAGGCTGCCCAGGGGCATTTGGGTCATGAGACCAGCATCCTTACACTCCCTCCACACCTTCCTGGGCAGGGACTGAAGGGTCTTGCCATCTCCATCCCCAGGGAATGGGATGGTCCCAGACCATGGTGAGCTAGTAAATGTTTGACAGCTGGCCCCGGAGCAGGGGGTGGGCACCTGGTGGTGGCATTTGTCCCTTTCCATGGTATAAACACCCACCACACTGCCAGGGTACAGCCAGTGAGCACTGAGCTGGGAAGAGATGTGAATAATCTACCAGTAGGAGTGCTTCCTGAATGCGGCCCACGTCCTCCTCATGTGGTCCGGTGTGGGATGTGCCCCCAGGTCAGAAAGCAGGGCCTTGGGGTTACTGTGGTCTGTGGCCACAGGGGTAATGATACATGCCCAAGCCTGAGCTGAGGGGCCTGCCGTGGCCCCATTCTAAGCTCATAGGGTGCCTGTAGAGGGAACTCAGGGAATGTGTCCAGACCCATAGCTTTGTGTCCACACACACCCTCTGAGGCCAAGAGAGCCATTTATCCCCGCCGCCCCCGCCCCGTGCCCTGGAGAGATGGGGGGTGGGCAGCTGGTGAGAAAGACATGGGCTAGGGATGGTAGGGGTGGAGGAGGCATCCCTGGAGGGCTCTGGGCTGAGCAGAGGCCTGCAGGACACAAGCGTTTGGGGGGCAGTGAGTGGAGAATGTGGATCCCCCTTGCCCTGCGGAGGGGGTCATGGGGTCCACACCAGGTGGGCAGGCTGAGCTGGCGGGTGGTGCGCAGCTGCGGCCACCCTGTAGCGGAATGGGTGGGGTCAGAGGCGTCTGCACTGGCAAGGCTGCAGGGGAGAAGGCCTGCTGGTGGCCTGTGGGTTGTCAGCTGTCAAGCCATAGAAGAAATGCCCGAGCCCGTCTCTGGTGTGTGGCTGATACAATGGTCCTGTGGGTGCTAGGAGGGCTATCACCCTGAGAGGTGGCTCTGATCACTCCCAGACAGCAAAGGGGGCACAGAGCCCGGGGTGTAGGGGGGGTCTCTGCTTTGGGGGTGCAGGCCTGGACAGTAGCTTCCAGCAGGGAGGGCGTGGGGTACGGTGCTGAGGCTGCTTGCTTTCTGGTGGAATCCAAACACAGAACTTTAAACCTCTCCTAGGCGAGCAGACACCTGCCTTCCGCTGCGGGCTGGAGGGGACGGGCTCTGGTCCCCTGGGGTGGGGGGTCCTGCCCAGGCAAGGCGTGGTGAGACAGACAGGAGGGCAGATCCTTTTTCTGGTGGGACCCGAGCAATCGCACCTTCATTTGTCTGGGTTAATTCAAGAGCAGGTGCAGATCTCTTGCAAACAAAGGTGCGGGCCAGGCAGGCTTAACCCTTCCCCCGCTGATCTGCTCTGGACTCTGGGGGCAGGCTAACAGACCTGTGGGGGTAAGAGAGCCAGAGGCCCATCCCCGCCAGGGGGTCGGATTTGCCCTGGGTCTTTGGCCGCAGGCACCTTTGTGGGGATAGCGGACCTCACTCCCGCTGACCAGCTGGGTCCAGTTGAGACTGGGAGGGGACCGAGGCAGCCCCAGCCCACTCCCTCTGCAAGCTTGCTCGCAGAGTCCCAGAGTCCCGCACACCTGTCCGGGACCCCTCAGCCCCGCCTCTTCTTTGGTTTTCCAGCTAACAATGCGGGCGGGGCGTTTTGTGGTGGCCTCACCCTGGGGACTGTGCTCGTCCTGGGAGGGTGGGAGGGTGTGGGTGGGTGGGAAGCTTAGCTTTGCATAAGGAAACCCGAGCCCCGCCAGGTGCCGGAGACAAAGGCGTGAGGCCAACCCCGCCTGGGCGGCTCTGAGGGGTGGATTCTCCACGAGGGGGCTCTGGGCACCCCCTCCCCTCCTCGGGACTGTGGGCAGATGGGGGGAGGGGAAAGGAAGGGATCCAGCCGTGTCTCCCTGCCAGAGCCCGCGGAGAGGGGGGGATGTGAGTGTGGGGGTCTAAGAGGCCCGAGGGGGCCCCAGCCTTCTGCCTCCCCCCGTGTGGCCCCCTCCCCAGCCTCTCAGGCCAGCGTCTGTGGACTGAAGGGGCACCTGAAACAGGGCAGGCATGTCACAGCACATCTGTTTGTCCCTGTCACCACATCAACCCTTGGAGTTTGTTCCCCAGGAAAGGGCAGGGGCCTGCCGGGAGCCGGAGCCTCTGGGCTTTCCCTCCACCTCCTTGCTTTCCCTTCCACAGCCTTACGCCGGGTGGTGGGCCCCCCCCCCCCCCCCCCGCCGTCACAGGACCTGGGGCCTGTAGTCTCTGCTCCCCAGCCCTCAGCAGCGTCCGTCAAGGTGGGTCCTTCCGGGGCCTTGAGTGCACTGGGACCCCTGACTGCAGGAGCGTCCCCCCGGGGGGCTTCGGGGACCCACAGAGGGAGGGGCTTCCTGGAGAGAGGACTGCACCAGCCCCCACCTGGCCCACTTCAGGGGTGTGGCACAGCCCCTGGGCCTGGGTTCGAATCCCTGTGACCTTGGGGAAGGGTTCAGGGTCTTCTGTCACAGGAGCTGACAGAGGCTTTGGGGGCAGTAGGCACAACAAGCATTAGTGGGAAGGAGGGCTGGGGTCTCCTGGCCTCTCAGGCACAGCCCACCCCCAGAGGGTCAGGAGCCTGGACCACCTGCACTCCCTTGCTCTCCTGGGGCCCCTCCTACTCCTTCCTCCTCCGGGCTCCACATGCTTGCACACGCACACACATGCTAGTCACACGTGTGTTCAGTAACACGTGCACACAGGCACACACTCCCAAGCCCCTGTTACCCGCACACGTATGTGCATGCACGCACACACACACACACACACAGAGGCGTGTGCACCTGGAGCTGGTGGCCAGCATTGCAGAGCATTCTCTGGCCTCATCCTGGGTGACCCAGCCCTCGTCCCAGTCCGTGCATTTCCAGACACGTCTGCCCCATGGCTTTCCTGCCTCCTGCTTGTCTCGGGGGCACTGGGAGGGGCCGAGGCCGACCGTGTCAGCCCCACTGAGAAAAAGCTTCGGACTACAGGCTTTGCTTTCTTGGGTCTCATCAGGACTGGAGCGGTCTTGACCTGCCGCCAACCTCACTGGCTGGCTAGGCCAGGCTGATCTCACCCACACAGGCTCCACCTGGCTGGACGCCAGAAGCGCCTTCCCGCTTTCCACCTTCTCCAGGAACAGGGCGTGGCCCTTCCTCTCCCCCATCCCGGGGTCTGACCACTGCCCTGAGCTTCCATCACACGCTGGACCCTCAGCAACCTTGTCGTGTGGGCAGGCAGACTGGCGGACTCTGTGAGACACAGGCAGGGGAGGGGCCCCACGCCCTGCGTGTGCGCACGGAGCCCAGGCCACAGGGGGCACACAGGGGGGCCCCTGTCAGAACTGAGTCAGCCCCCTCCCCTCCAGGGGGGAATGGCCCTGGCTCTGCTGGTCTGTGGAATGCAGTGAATTTTCCAGAAAGCTGAGTTTAAACGTGTGCAATTTCAAGGAAGCACCCTTCGCCCCAGGATTGTGTCCTCCCCGCTGACTGGTGCTGGAACCTTGTTTGCTTGGTAGGATGACAGGTGCTAGATGGCAGCATTTTTGAATGCCCTTTGTGTCAGGCAAACACATGCTAGTCCCTGACGTCCGGGACAGTGGGGCCGGGCCCCTGGACATTCGGAGGAGAGGGGCCTCCCGCCTAGAGCTCCTGAGCAGCTGGTGACGGCGCGCAGACGAGCTGTGTCTTTCCAGATGTCGGCTTTGAAAATCACCATGATAGAGCAGGTTCAGGACGTTTCAGCTCGAGATTCGGCTTGGCTTCTTACACGGCATGGGAGGCAGGACAGAAGACAAGCCCCCCAACAAACGAGATAACAGAGGGGCAGGAAGTTAACAAAGCAAACATGAAGTCAGTCTGTGGACGCGTAGGGGCGTCGAGCGAGGCTCGGTCCGGTCCGGGCTGATGCTCACGCAGGGAAGGGGCTCGGCGGGTCTTAGTTCTGTTCGGGGAGCCACGGGGCCGAGCTTTTGGTGGCAGATGCCTTTTGTAAGTGGTCAGACAAGGAGGGTCAGTGTCTGAGGGGTCTGACACTGCTGCAAAAACCCTCCCCCTCTAAAGGGATCAGATCGGCGATAGGCCCCGCAACCCTCCCGTGCTTCCACCGGCTACCAGTCCCGGGGTGTGCTGGGCTGGTGCTGGTCCCGGTGACATCCTCCGTGCCCTTAGCCGCTGGGGTCTCTGCGTGACACCAGGGACTCCGTTTTGCCCCCCCTCTAGGAGTCTGTGGGTCGGGAGCCTGCGCACTGTCTGGCTGGCCTCACAGCTCTCCCTGGCCTTGGGTCAGCCCCGTGCGAAGTGTGGGCAGCCACGCGGGACGTCACCAGCCGCCCAGCCTTGGCTTCCGGGAGCCGGGGTTCTGGAGCTCGGTGGGGCGCCCTGTGTGGTGGCCGCTGGCCTTAGATCCAGGTCAGCCCTCAGAGGAGAGCGCAGGATCTAACGGGCAGGACCCGCAAATGACGACGTCGGTGTTTTACACAGAGAGGCGCTTTGTTTCTGATTACCGCCTGTGTGACAGTACAAGGCCTTAGCCCGGAGACCAGAGGAGGGCTTCTCTCCGCGCATCTCCTGGGCGTCTCGAGATGTGCGGGCTCTCCTTGGCTACCAGCTGTGCAATCGCTTCTGGCTGCTTGCTGCTTTGGCTTCAGGCCCTTGCTTGAGATTCATTTTGGAAGAGATGAAAGGCAGAGAAGGGGGGTGTCCCTCACGAAGGAAGGCTCCGCAGGGGGGTCCGGTTGCAGAACTGTGGGCTAGTCTTCTGACCGCAGGGCTCTCCTGCTGGCTGGCTTCTCAGCACACCTGCACCTGGAGGAACCCTTGGAGGGGAGGATGGCCGGAGGAGTGGGCTGTGTGCTCCGCGTTAACCCCGGTCCTGTAAGACACGTTGCAACTCTTCCATCGACCTATCCTTGAGTTTTCATTTTGCTCACCATGTCTTTCCATGTGAGTGCTTTTTATGTGGGTGTTTTCCTGTTCGTGAGTGTTTGTATTGTGTTTTAAGGACTTCTCTATCTCGGGGTTGTGAAGTATGCTATGTGGCCTTCTACAATCCTGTACTTGTTCTCTGTAACTCTGAGGTCTTTGTGTCCTAGTTTGTGAATGCCGTGAGACACAGGGGAAGCTTTGCTTGTATCCGTCTCCCCTCCCCACCCCACCCCCGAGGCACTCTTGGCCAGCTCCTCCTTTTCTTGCATGGAATCCCACATCTGCGGGTCTGTCTCTGGTCTGTGCTGGGTCTACTCCCCTGTCTGTCTGGTCCTTCACCCAGAGCTCCTGGACTCTAGGACTCCCTCCTGTTGGACCCCTCTTAGGGTCAATGTCCCTTTCAGGTTTGTCTCCACTGGTTTTGCCCATTTTCCTTTCCTGGTGGATGTTGGAGTAAGCGGAGCTGGGGTGGGGAAGGCACTGGGGTGAGAGACTTGGGGGAGCAGGCATCTGGGGTGACAACTGGGGCCTCCCCACCGCTGCCTGGGGTGAGCGGACCTACACCCGGCTCTCACCCCACCCCCGGCTGCCTCCTGGTCCACTCTGGCCCTGCGAAGCCCCCTCCAGGAAGCATCTCATGACTGCCCCATCTGAGGGCCCTGCGGGAGGCGCCCATCAGCTCCTGAGAGGGAGTTCCTGAAGCCATGGGGGCCATGCCTTTCCCAGACACCCCAGGCCCCTTGCCCAAGGCCCAGGGTCCGAACTGGTCTCCTCTGGGGGTCCCTGAGGACAGGAACACAGAAAGCCTCACTTTGCAAACAGACAGAAGCACAGAGGCTCCTGCCAGGGCAAGGCTGCATCCCCAAATGCCAAATGCAATTACTCCTTCACTGTTCCAGCTAACATCCCAAGGAGGGGGAGAGGCCCAGGGACACTCGAGAGTGCACGTGTGTGAGCCCCTCTGCGCACGCATGCCTGGGTCACACACCTGTGCTTACGCACCTGTCTACCCGCCTGCATTTCTACACGTGTGTTACACACCTGTGTGCGAGCCTATCCTCATGAAGCCCTACGCATATCCTATCTCCCGGCCCTGACCTCAGTCAACACAGAGTCTGGTCAGGTCCCTGTGACTCGAGACAAGGCCCTCTCCTTGAGTCCGTCCACAGGACATGCTGGTGTTCACACGCACTCACGTGAACTCACACGTGTACGCATGCCTGCCACACACAACCCCCTGGGGTCTGACCAGAGCCCAGACTTAGGAAGAGGCCGATCTGCCAGAGCAGTCTGGGGGCAGCAGCCCTGGATGGGAGCCGTGCCCTCGGAAAGCAGGAAAGGTGACCCAGAACCCAAAGGGATGGAGGGAACCTCTTCCATGGATGTTTGATGATGGGGGTGTGGGCCATGTTTAGGGTCAATGTGCTTGGTGGGGAGGGGTTCAGGCTCCTTCTTTCTGCCAGGGTTCCCTCTTCATGGGGTGCTAGACTATCTTGAGATGGAAGACCCTCCCAACTGATCCTGAGGAGGGAGGACCCCTCATCTGACCCTGAGGAGGGAGGACCCCCCAACTGACCCTGAGGAGGGAAGACCCCTTTTGTGACAGTGAGAAGGAAAGGCAGCCAGAGTTGGGCCAGGGGTGGCAACACAGTGACAGTGGAGTAAGAGCTGCCCTCTCCACTGGTCCATCCTCAAAAGAAGAACTGGGGTGCCCCTGGTGTGATCCCAGCGCCTCTCAATGTCCAGGCAGAGCTGGGGGGACACATGAGTGAGGCTCTGGGAGTCTGTAGGGTGAGATCTGAGGGGAGAAGTCCCTTGGCAGGGCACAGCCTTGTGGGGGAGCTAGTGGGACAGGAGGCAGTGTCCTGGGGTGATGCCCGGGGGTGGTCAAGTAAACTCTAGGATCTCACCTCTTGGACAAGTGGCAGGGATCCTCCTGGGCCTCCTGCTTGTTCACCAAGGCAGGGACCCCACTTAACAAGATAGGTGTGCTGCCCGGAGATCCCAGCCCGGAGGCACACCCCCAAGGGGGATGTGTGTCCCCATGGGGAGCAAGTGGGTCTAGGGCTTGGGGAGCTCCCCAGGATGTGAACCAGGAGAGGCTGTGGGGCAGGGGTCCCTGTGCATCAGGCCAAGAACCTCCTTCACGGAGTAGGTCTGGTCCTCGGCCTAAGAGCCACCCTGGGCCCACTGACGGCAGCAAAGCAGCCAGGGCGATGAGCACGGGGAACGCTCTGACACGTGCCCCCAACCCTCAGGCAGCAGCCTTAGGGCTCAAGCCAGAGTGAGGGTGAGACAGACCCTGCTGGGCATTCCAGGCGTCAGGACCACCCCCGGGACCCCTGGTGCTTTCTGCTTCATCCCAAACTCCCAAGTCTGCTGGACACGGTTGCCATGGGTGCCTTTGGCCTCCTCAGTGGCCGAGGCAGGTTTGAAGCATGGAAAATCCCCAGACAGACTTTTTTCCTTGAAAGGCCCGGAGCCCACATGGCATTCATTAGCTGAACATCGAATACTGTCCTTGAAGCCCGTTCCGTGTCATGTTGTGCTCGGCCCAGCCAACGGTGGACGACCAGCACTATGACACTTCCCCTCACTCTGCCTCACGTTATGAATTGGAACTTAGGAGCATTTACTGCCCCACTAGTTCCCAGCGTTCTCCTGAAGTTAGCCACTGAACTGGTCCACGGCGTCCACGTTCCCTGAGGGCCTCTGCCCCACCGCTGCTCATATCTGACTTCTGTACATTTCTCCAGCTTTCATGGTTTCCACTACTCGGGGCAGCACTTTACTTTGGCAAGAGGAAGACACATCTGCACTTTGCTTGGCTAGCTCCAGAAGTGGCTACGTGGCCATACTCTGTCCCCAGCACAGGCCATGGGGCACCCGGCCCCACCAGCTTTGCAGCCTGGTCACCCCTGACGGCTTATTTCAGCATCCAGCCCTCATCCCCCACAGAAAGAAGTCCCAGGGGATGGTCTGCTTAGTCTCCTTACCCCTGACCCCAGGAGCAGCCCCTGGCAGGCTATGACACCCATCAGTCAAGACCCGTAGACAATCAAATGGGATGGAGGGTCTTCAAGAGTCTCCCACATCCTTGGGACCCTGGCCTAGCCCCCACCCAATTCTTGGGGTGCTGGGGATGCTGGCAGAAATGGGTGGGGTCATGGAGGCCCACACACCCCAGTGTGATGCAGGGGTCCCCAAGGCACTGTATAGGGTCACGTCCCAGCCTCAGTTAGACCGGAGGCACATAGCTTGGGGGAGGAGAGGTGGTCCTACAGATGGTACAGGTGTGGGCACCAGAAACAGGCCTGTGTTGCCCCCCAGACTGCATCTAGACCCAGGGTGGGGGCAGGGTCCACTTCCAGTGAGGACTTAAGGGGCCGCCCAGCCCACCTGCCCCATCTGGCTGGGCAAGACGTTAGCCAATCACTGTCATGAAAGCAGCCCCGAGCTTCTCCATCAGACTGTCCCCGCTCCCTCTCCTCAAGGGCCCCCAGTTGTCCTGGACTTCAGGTCCAGAGCTGAGTGTTGGCACATGCCCCAGGCCAGGGCCCCATCTGTAGACGCCTACCACCTACCCCCAACTTCCTCCATCCCCATCCACACAACCCAGCTTCTCCCTTAGTGCTCACCGCACCCACTCCTGTCCCCACCACCCTGGACCAATGGTCTACCCTCTGTCCTAATGGGCCTTCCGACACCCTCCCACTGCTTGCTGTATCCACGGAGATCTCTCTGGTGGGCCCTTGGACCCCAGCCTCCATGAACAGTCCCCAGGTCTGGCCTCCTGGGCTGCAACCTGCAAGGCCCCCACCCCTCCCGGCTCACTGCCCCCCAGGGTCAGCCTGTACTGTTCCTCCCTGGTCTTGGCAGCATGGGCTCCTGGCAGCCCCTGGGGCTGGACCCAGAGAGATGCTGTGTGGTTTGTGAATCCCACTCCTCCCCTCCCTTGGCAGCTTCTGCCAGGGTTCACCTCTGGCTCCTGGGGCCCGGCCTGCCTCCTCTCTCCCTCCACCTTCTCGGCTCCCTGCTGATGGGGCTTCGGGAAACACCCAGTCTGGTGGCCTCCTCTCAAACTGTAGTCAGGCCGGAGCCCTCCCTCAGGACGAAGGCTGTGCTCCTGGCCAAGGGGAGCCCCAACCTGTTCAGGGGCCTCCTGGGGACTCCACCCTCCCAGTGTCCACATTTGTCACCGCTGTGCCAGCCCCTTGTTTCCCTAAGGCACCGCCCCTCATCTTTGAACAAAACCCTCCTTGGCCACAGTCTCAGTTCCTGCCTGTTTCTCTGCAACCCTAGGAACAAAGCCTTCACTGCCTCCCCGCTCAGCAGCTAGAACCCACAGCTTGCTCCTCCCTCCTGCAGCCAAGGTCACAGCAACCTTCTCCCGCCGGTCTGGCCTCCACATCACCCTCCCCCCATGCCGTGTTCTGATGCTGCCAGGACCCCTGGGCTCCCCCTACCTTTCCACCAGCACCTGGACCACCTCCTCTTCCTCCCACTGACATGCAGGCTAGGCCGGTCCCCAGGACCCTTCCTTCCAGGTGACTAACCCCAGACACCTGGCTCAGCCAGGGACGCTGGATTCCTGGGATAGAGTTTCTGAGCGTCTTGGAAAGGCCAAATCCAGACGTAGTGCACCCACCGGCCCTGTGACAGCAGTGCTACCCACAGTTCTAAGCAAAATCTCACACAACCTGGCAGGAGGTGCAGCAAAGCCCTGACCCTTTTCATCAGGGCAACCTCGAGCACCTTCTGCAGGTAACACACTGACGCCTTCCCAACCGCTCTCCTCGCGTCTTGGCATCCCAGGGTTTCGGTGCTTTCGTATGTGTCAAGTGAGCTTGTCAAAGGGCATCGATTCTCTTCATGAATTGCCTCTCGCACCCGAGGATCTCATGGGAGCTGGTCCTCGGGTCACCGACACCCCAGGGTTTGGTTTGGGTGGCCCTCACGTCACAGCTGCCTGCCCAAAGCCGCAGCCTCCGTGTTTCCTCCCCAGACCTGCCCTGCCTCAGATTTCCGCTGCGCCCACCCTGCCAGCTCCACTTGGGCTGCATCACCCCCTTGCTAGCCCCAGCAACCCCTCCCTTGGGGGTTGAGGGAGAGGGAGAGATGGCTTCCACTGCCCCTTGCTCTCAGGGGGCCTGCGACCCTTGCCCCAGCCACGCAAGTGTCGGGCCTGCACCGTGAGCACATCGTCTGAACGGACCCCACATTTCCTGCTGTCCAGCCCAAAGGGTGGGCGCCGGTCAGCAGCGTGGGGGATAGGAGACAGCAAGCTCGGCCCTCGTGGGGTCGCTGGCAGGAAGTGTGCAGACAGGTGAATGCGTGGACACGGAGGCACGTTGGTGGTTCCTGGGGTCAGGGGTTACCTAGTAGGTTTTCGGCCCGGGGATAAAATGTTCTGGAACTAGATATGAATGATGGCTGCACAGCATGGGGAGGGCACCAAATGTCACTGAGTTGTCCACTTTAAAAACGCTTAGTTTTATGTTATGTGAGTTTCACCTCAACTAAGAAATACTCCCTTGGCGAACACCTCCCCCATCAAACCAAATCCCATCGGACTAGGATCCAGGTGTTGCCTGGGGCCCCTGGGCCCTCTCAGCCCCGCGGCGCTGTCCCCCCACTGTTTCTGCTTGAGCAAGGCCTGGAAGGCTCGGCAGGGGAGGCATCTGTGCCCCTGGAAACAGGGGAGCCAGGCTTCCCTCATGTGTGCGTCTGAAAAACAAAGCTGCTTGGTGCCGGGTGGGCGGCCCCAGAGCACAATCAGACTCCTTCGAGTGGAAAAAGAGGGTGGTAATTTTCTTGAGCCCTATCCCTGGGGGCAGCCTCAGGCGTCTCCGTGACACTTTTCTGCCTTTGGAGACCAATTACCGAGGCGGAGGGGGAGAGCTGGGCCCAGCGGCCTCGTTAGCTTGCTTTCTCCGTCGGAGGGGGCTCAGTGAGGGCGGCTGGTCCATGGCCCAGGCAGCTCGGCCGGGCCCCAAGGACCTGGAGGTGCAGAAGGAGCCTCACCACGCCAGGGCCCCCAGGTGGGGTCAGGGCTCTGCCGGGGGGAACCAAGGGCAGGCCCCTCCCTGGGGGCTGGGGTGCCCAGTGGTGCAGGACTGCAGAGCTCCTTCCCTGCCCTGGCAACAGCCCAGCTGAGGCCTGCTTTTCCTGGGGCCCCTGGTTGCATCAGACCAGTGGCCTCTTGGGGGCTCCAGCGGCACCATAGATGTGAGGTGTGCCCCGCCCTGGATGCCCAGCCTCCCCCCGCCAGGCCAGAGCTGGCCTCGGGATTGCCGCAACCACCCCTCCTCCCCTGATGCTGTCTGACCTCATAAATACGGGGTGTCTGGATGGTTCTGTCCATGGCCTGCAAGGCAGTCTGCTCAGGCTTGATCCGGGACAAGGCCAAACCAGATACTGGTTCCAGAGTCATTTCCCGAACAGGCCACTGACTTCCCGGAGGCCTCTCCGAGTTACCCTGTAGCTGGAGCCAAGATCCGTGGCCTTACCGATCCCTTCCCCACTCACCGTGGGAGCCGGAGGAGCCCAGGGCCTCTGCCCTCTCGCTCCCCATCAGCCCCTGAGCTGGTACCTCCATGCTTCCTCTCCTGAAACATGTAACTCTCCTGAAGGCCCAAGGAACTGCTTCCTATTCACCTCGAAGCAGGGCCCCTGAGGCCGCGTGCCCTTACTTCTGCTTGCCTGCAGATAGGCGTCTGTGGGAAGAGTTGGCAAGGGCTCCACGATCTTCCCCTGGCTCGGGGCGTCTGTTCCCCAAAGGGTACCCAGAAAGCTAGGAGGGGCCTCACCCACAACACCCTCGTCTCCTGCTTAGAGGTCTCCCCCACAGCCCTCTCGACCAGCCCCTGAGCCCTGCTCCCTGTGGTCGTATCTGAATCTAACTCGGGACACGGGACCAGAACTATAGCTCCATCTCTCCCCAGCTGGACCCTGGGAGGAGGCCCCATAGGACAGTCCCCTTCAGGGAGAACAGGAGAGAAGGAACCAAGGGGCCACCCAGGATGGGGCATCCCCAGGTGGACCCCAGGGAAAGGATGGAGAAGAGGCCCCGCAACCCAGAGTGACCTCCTCACTGACCTTGCCTGAACTTCTCACTTACGTCACCTGACCTCATGACTGACCCCCTCCTGACCTTCTCGCTTACCTCATCAGACCTCGTCCCCACCTGACTTTCTTACTGAACTTTTGCAGACTGCATCTGACCTTCCTGCTGACCCCACTTGACCTTCCTGACCTTCTCACTGACCTCACCTGACCTTCCCCCCTCCCTCCTCTGACCCGGATTTCCTGAGCCCCCACTTCCTGCCAGTGCTGGAGACACCTGAGGGCTCATGGGGCCTACAGCTGGGGGGTGGGGTGCCCCAAATCCCAGGGGCTAACCAGTTAGAGAGAAGGAGAACCTTCCAGAAGAGAGGCAGCATGTCTCCAGCCAGGGAAGCCACCAGGAAGGTTATGGCTGGGGTGGGGGCAAGGCTGGGATTGAGGGTCAAGTAGAGCTCTCTCCCACAGGCGCTGGGAGCCGCTGAGGACACTGGGTCGGAGTGGACCCGAGAACCAACAGCAGGAGGGAGTGGCCAGCAGCGTTTCCTACCCCTACCAGGCACTGTGCTGGGGCTGCCACTGTCCCCGTGCCACCGCTGAGGTTCAGGGAGGCCAAGTGGGGTTGTGGGCTGCAGACAGCGGGCTCTCCCCACTCGTGGCTGTGACCATGGCTGGAGAAGGCAGGTCAGGGATCAGGGGAGGCCCAGAAAGCAGCATAACCACTACAGCTGAGCTAGGCCAGGAGGGGTGGGGGGGCTGACCTGAAGACAGGCCGCAGACATGCATCCTGGCCGGGCCGGCTGGCCAGGACCCCACTCAGCATCCAGGGTGGGACGGAGGTGGGACATCCCCTCCGAGCCCGCCGTCCTCCCAGCACTGTCTGAGGGCCGGTGGGCAAGTTCCCCACACCCTGCAAAGCCCCTCACCCTTAGTTTAGCTCTTGAGCCCCACCCTCTCCCCTGAATCTGAGAATTTCCACTCAAATTAGATGCTAAGCCAGCAGCAGCTGGTGATTTGGAATGCAAATCTGAGCCACCGCACAGATGCGGCTGTGGTCCTGTGGCCCCTGGAGGCCGGGCAGGGCAGCAGGGCAGCAGGGCTGGGCGGCGGGGGACAGAACAGGGTCTCCCCAGGCTCCCCAGAACACAGTCAGCCCTGTTGGTAGAGGCCCTGGAGCATCCGACACCTTCCAAGGGCACGTCCTGCAGGCCCACGTGGTCCTGGGCCAGGCCTCCTGTGGAGGCCAGCGCCTGGGGCCGGCCCAGCCCGCAGGAAAGGGGGGAGGCCAGCGCCAGGGCCAGCCACAAGGCTGCTTTTAAACAAAGCCCGCGCTGGTCACAAGTTGACCTTGCACATTTCGCTGTCATTTTGCTTCCACGTGGGGAAAATTCACAGCAACGGCACTGGTGCCTGGTGCCAGCCTGGGAGGGGCACAAAAGCTGATGTCCTTGCATCCTGACCCCAAGACCTTCCCTTTGTCTTCTGACCCCAAAGTGCTGGCCTGGGGCCATGGGCATTCCCCCTTCCCAGTTGTGAACATCCCCGAAGTGCCCCTCGAGATCCAGATGGAGCTGGCATGCCAGCATCATTCATTCATTCATTCATTCATTCATTCATTCTGCGAACGCCCATGGTGCCATCTATGTGTGGCCGCACCTCATCTCCTGGTTAGCCCTGAACAACACAAAGACTCCAGCCTGGCAGCAAGACCTACATCAGACTGCATACAGGTGGCCAAGTGAGTGCTGGGTGGAGTGTGGGCCTCCCTGAGTTAACCCTTGAGCAGGAGCCATGGACCCATCTGGAGCTGGTCAGTCCTATGAGGGCGGGCTGGGAGCCACGGCTGGGAGGAAGATGCACGCCCACCCCCAGGGCCCTGCTCAGCCAGCACTGTGGGCCCATGGACACAGGAGGAGCCAGGATTCAGGGCCCCAGGGAGCCCGCTAAGCACCCCAACCGCATCTAGGCTCTGGCCTCTCCTTTGCTGCCAGGGCCAGAGAAGCTGTAAGGAAGCATCACGTAGGGTCTGCCGGCCGGCCCCTCAGGCTGGCTCCACTTGGGGCCCTCCACGCCCAGGCCCGCTGAACATGACCTGAGGGTCCTGGGGCAACTCACCACCTCCAGACCCCCTGGAGGCAGACCTGCCAGGTCGGCAGGGCCTTGCAGTTAGTGGGGGGCGTGGTCAAGAGTGAGCAGCTGGCCCACCCCCTCTGCAGCTGTGCCGTCCCCCATGGGGCCCACAGGGGAGGGCAGGGCCCAAGCTTGCCTGTCGGTCCCTCCTCAACATTTGCTCTGTGTCGACACTGGGCACCCGTTCTATCCCGGGCCTCACAGCTCTGGCCCCTGTCATCTCCCTCGAACACACCTGTCAGTTATGATCAGGAGATACAGCTCCAGGTGACAGCCCTGGAGTGGGGGCTGGGGGGCCTCCTCGGCCTGGGATGCCGTCCCTGCCAGGGCCTTGGCCTGTTAGAAACGAGGGCCAAGCAGAGAGGGAGGCCAGGGGACAGCGGGGCAAGTGGCGGGTTGGCTGAGGTCAGGGTGTGGCAGGGCCGAGCTGGCCTTCCTCCACCATCACCTCTCCCCAGCCTTCTCCAGCAAGGGGGCTTTCAGGGGTCCTGAGCTGAGCAGTATGAGGGAGACAGGGTACAGACCCCCCCCTTGCCACCCCTCCAGGGGGTCCACACCAAGGCCCCAGGCCTGTGGTCAGTTCTTGTTGCAGTCCTTCCCCAGGACAAAAGGCCCACCCACCCGCTGCTCAGACCACAAGCCAGTCTTTGCTCAGGGCCTCTGCGGCTGCAGGGCACTCGGACCCCTCAGGAGCCCCCGGGAACATCTGCCCCCATCAGGCCCTGAGTCTCCAGAGCTCCCTCTGGAGGTTGGAAGACAGGAGGTGAGGAGGGCAGGGCAGTGGAGAGGGCTGAGCACCTGCTGGGCTGTTTCCATGGCTGCCTGGCTCCCTCCCCCAAGTTCTGGCTATGCCAGGTGCTACACACCTGTGCACCTGCCAAGTCCCCTGGAATGGTGCCTGGGAGCGTTTACTCAGTGCCCACAGCTCCAAGCATCCTAGCACATCCCTGGAAGGGTCTTGGTTTGGTCCCAAGGGTTTGGTCTAGATGTGCCCTGTCCAGAACCTCACACTCAGGATGTGCTTGAGGACCTGGCCGGCAGCATCATCATAACCCTGCCGGGGCTCTCCATCACCATCTGCTCTCTGACTCTGACCTCCGGAGATGCCCGGGGAACAGGAAGTCGGAGAAGCCTGTGTCATCAGCCTGACACCTGGGACACTCCTGGGGTTTGCCTCTCACACAGCTGGCCTTGGCTATCCAGGTTGTGGGTACAGGGGCAGAAGCCCTTCCCTACCTGGCCCTGAGCAGCATCCAGCTATCAAGGCTGCCAAGTGGTGGCCCCAAAGGCAACATGAGGAGGTGACCATGATAGTCTAAGGGTCAGGTCAGAATCCCAGGAATGTTCAAGTCAGGGCAGCCCAGAGGGTTAGGGTCCCCGGAGCTCCATACACCAAACCCACACTGACCCCAGGCAGGCGGGGAGTGGAGCAACCTCAGCCACAGCCCCTCATGGCCCCAGCCAAGGCTAGAGGTGGCCTCAGACCCAGAGGCCCCCAGCCCCATCCTGAGCGCTGTCCTGGCTTAGGGCCCAGGGCTCATTTTTGGCAACTATTCGTGTCCTTGTGTCTACTCCCACAGCTTCCCCTGATACCTCGCCTAAAGCGACCGCTTCTGTCTCCTGCCATAAACGGGACCTCTGCCAAGGTCAGCAGCAGGACTCTTCAAAATATACTTAAATAAACGTTCTATTTCCAAAATTTTCACATATCCAGAGAAGTTGCAGAGAGAGTGCCAGGTTCCTATAGACCCCACCTCCAGTTCCCCCATTGATAATATTCTGCCTTAGTGTGGGGGGTCTGCCACAACGAACCTGTGTCTATATGTTACTATTACCTAAAGTCCACACCTTATTCAGATTTCCTTAGTTTTTCTTTCTTTCTTTTTTTTTTTTTAGATTTTTATTTATTTATCTGACAGAGAGAGACAGCCAGCGAGAGAGGGAACACAAGCAGGGGGAGCGGGAGAGGACAAAGCAGTCTCCTAGCGGAGGAGCGCGATGTGGGGCTCGATCCCAGAACGCCAGGATCACGCCCTGAGCCGAAGGCAGACGCTTAACGACTGCGCCACCCAGGCGCCCCAGATTTCCTTAGTTTTTCTAACCCAGGATCCCATTCAGGATCTCACATGACATGTAGTTGTCACGGCTCCTTAGGTCCCTTTGGGTTGTGACAGTCTCTCCCCTGTTTTCGTTGACCTTGACTGTTCTGAGGAGTACTGGTCAGGTGTTTTGTGGAGCCTGCCTCGGTTTGGGTTGCTCTGATGTCTTTCTCGTGGACAGACCAGGATGTGGGCTTGGGGGAGCACCACAGAGGTGCAGTGCCCCCATTGTGTCATGTCTGGGGTGCCTGTGGTCACTGTGACCCTGATCTACCCAACTAAGGTTTTCCCACCAGTGGGACTTTTTTTATTGTCTTGTATTTTAATTTCAATTATCTTCGAGTTCTATTGCTCGTTGTTATTATAATTGTTGTGTGAAGTGAAAATTAGTTCAGATTGACCTACCTTTCACACCTCAAACCTTCTACCTGAAATAATTCTCCTTCTGCTGCTCTGTGTGCTTTGTGGTTCCTTTATAGAAGGCTGCTTGGTGGCGAATTTTCCCAGTTCCTCTCTCTTGGCTTTTGTTTGTCTTGCTCTCTTCCACCTTTGTTCTGAGAAAAGACATTCCAGTTGGTGGTTGCTTTGGGCTCTTGTTCCACTGTCATCTGTTCCCATCATCACTGTCCAGATGTCAGCAGTCCCTCCCACTGTTGACCTGTCTTGTTTTTCTCTGGCTGCTTTTAACGGCTTGTCCTTGGTTTTCTGGAGGATTCACTTCAATGACAAGGTGTGGGTTTCTGTTCATTCATCCTACTGGAGATTCACTGGTCTTCTTGAATCCATATTTTGACACCCTTCAACAGTTTAGAAAATTTTCAGACAGTACCCTTTCAAATATTAATGTCTTCCATTCTCTCCACTTCCAATACTGTATATTTTATATGTCTTACCTATATATCTTACCCTCCCTTCCATATTTTGTAGGCCTGGTTTTTTTTCCATTTCTAGCCTCAATTCTGGATTTCTTCTTACCTATCTTCCAATCCCTAATTTTTTCAGCTACTTTTTAAAATTTTTTTTATTTTTTTATAAAGATTTTATTTATTTATTCGACAGAGATAGAGACAGCCAGCGAGAGAGGGAACACAAGCAGGGGGAGTGGGAGAGGAAGAAGCAGGCTCATAGCGGAGGAGCCTGATGGGGCTCGATCCCATAACGCCGGGATCACGCCCTGAGATGAAGGCAGACGCTTAACTGCTGTGCCACCCAGGCACCCCTTTAATTTTTTTTTTAAGATTTTATTTATTTGTCAGAGAGAGAGAGAGCACAAGCAGGGGGAGTGGCAGGAGAGGGAGAAGCAGGCCCCCCAATGAGCAAGGAGCCCAATGTAGGACTTGATCCCAGGACCCTGCAATCATGACCTGAGCCAAAGATAGACACTTCACTAACTGAGCCACCCAGGCGCCCCTCAGCTACTTTTTAAAAAAGATTTTATTTATTTTGGGAGCGCCTGAGTGGCTCAGCCAGTTAAAGGGGCTGACTCTTGATTTTGGCTCAGGTCATGATCTCAGGGTCCTAGGACCAAGCCCCGCTTCAGCGGGGAGTCTGCTTGAAGATTCTCTCTCTCCCTCTGCCCCTCCCCCTGCTCTCTCTCTCTTTCTCTCTCAAATAAATAAATAAATCCTTTTTAAAAAAAAAGGTTTTTTTAAAGATTTTAAGTAATCTCTATGCCACATGTGGGGCTTGAACTCGGACCCCCAAGACTGAGAGCCACATGCTCCACGGACTGAGCCAGCCAAGCATCCCTCCTCTTCAGCTACTTTTAACCTGATGTTAAGCCTATCCATTGAATTTTAAATTGTGGTTATTATAGGTTTTCATTTCTAAACGTTTATTTGTTTTTTTAATTGACTGTATAATTTTTATAAGTTCCAGCTGCCTGCAGATTCTAAACTTGTCTTCCTTTTCTTTTTCAAGGTAGTAATTTTTTTTTTTTTTTTTTGGTCTGTGTCTGATAATTCCAAAATCTGAGGTCCCTGCAAGTCTTTTTGATCGCTGTTGTTTCTGTTGGTTCTCGCTCATGGTGTCTTATATTCTTGCACACCAGGTTATCTTTGTGTGTCAGTCATTGTACTTGAAAAATTATTTGCAGGAATCATTTGATGCCTAGGATGAAGGCAACTTCCCAGTTTGTTTTTCTTCTGCCAGGGCCCTGCCTACTCTAGGACCACCTTGACTTAAGAAAGATCCCAGCACTTGAACTGGGCTGTACTTACACCTTCTTTTCCATGGAATCCCTGGGAGTGGAAAACCCCAGCTCTCTGTGGGGAGGGTGTCCTGTTAGACCCACACCCTCACTTAGTGGGGACTCTGAGCTTTCATTTCTGTCCCTCAACAGCTCAAGGCTGTCAGAACAAAAACTCACATCTGACCTCACAGAACAGTGGCCTTTGTGCACATTTGCCTCTCAAGGCAACAATTTTCCTTTGGTTCCTGAGATGCCTCTACCAATTCCACGGCTCACCAAAGCTTTAATAAGATAACTTAGCGTTTTGATTGTTTTCAGTGAGTGGTTTGGCCTGAGAGCCTCTGCCTTCCACTATTGCCGAGAGGCAGCCCAGTGCTGACCACATTCTCCTTCATGAGGCTCTCTCGCCTTGGTTTTGGGGCTCCTCACACTCCTTCTTGCTCCTCTGTCTCCACTGTGAGCCTGTCAGTCGCTTCCCAACCAGGAATCCTGGGACTCCTGCTAGCAGGACTGTGACCTCCATTCCCATCATCGACAGGAGACACCAGGTGTATCTCCTGCCCAGACTCTCGGCTGACTTCCGACAGCCAGCATGGACTCTCCACTTGAAAAACTCCAACTCAAATTCCACCTGCCCAATCAGAAAAAGCAGGGTGTCTGAGCTGAAACCACTGGACACTGGGGAAGAATGTTCTGAGTCCTCCCCAACCTCCGGATGTTGGGATGCCAAGGGCCCTGTCCTTAGGCTCCTGGTCTCCCCCTGCGCCCGCTCCCACCCCATGGCACTAGCACCCTGACCCAGAGCGTCTTGCACTCCAGTGGCCTTGTGGAGCAGAGGCTCTGGGAACACACAGTGGCCAGCAGCTGACAGGCTGAGCCAAAGAGGTCTGAGGGCTGACCAATGGATCTGACACCCCAGAGGCCTCCGGGGACCTCAGGGACAGTGGCTGTAGAGGACTGGGATGGGGTCGTGATGAGCACTCAAGAAGTAAGTGGACAACCAGGATCAGGAAAACAGCGACCTGGCCGAAGGCCATGTGTAGGAACTATGGGCATAGGTTTTCAGACATCTGGTGTTATCCAGATGCCATGACCAGGTGTGGCCTTCAGGATGGTGGACACAGGGACAACACAGATGCTTCAGGGTCTCAGGCAGAAGGGGTCAAGGTCAAGACTGAGTCAGACTGCAGGAGTATGCATCAGAGTTGGGGAGGCCTATGGGTGTCACTGCCAGGCCCTGCCTGTACAATGGGGTGTGAGATGGTGGTCCAGAGCGGGACAGTGGGGGAAGGGGTGGCCAGGACTCATTCAGGAGATTTGAAGAGGGGTCTCTGGTGTGGAGCTAACCTTAACCCCTTCTGTGGGCAAGGGTGAGGCCTCCTGTCATGACCAGGCCTGCAGCTTGGCTAGGCAGGGCTGGAGAGGCACCTGAGAAAGGAGCTTTCTGGCTGCAGCCCTTGTCCTCTAAGCTTGGAGTAGCAAGCAGGTCCCTGGGCCCTTGGGTCAGCTGAGAAGAGCCAGGGCTTGAAGGCGTGGAAATAGATCAAAAGGCAGGTGAAGAAGGGCCCCCTCTGTGCAGCGTCTAATTAGGGCGGGCCCACCTACTTGTACCAGACTGTGCTTCCCTGTCAGCACAGCAGGAGAGAGCCCCTGGATCAGGGGCAGGAAGCTGGGCCGCGGGGCGGGTCTAGCGGCCTGGCTGCTACAGCCCCACCCTGGCCGGAGCTCAGTGGCCCCTGCACAGCCTTCTGTGGAGGGGGGCAGGGATCCCTGCTGCATCAGACAGCTCTGAGTGGGGAGGGGGTGGCGCGGGAGCTGGGGAAGACACCCCTGGGAGGCCCTGAGGAGGCAGAGAACCTCCAGGTCTGAGCCCCAAACACTAGGGTCCAGCTCTGCTGGGTCTGGGACTTGACCTTCTTCCCAGTTTCTCCACACGTTCTAGGGCAGTGCTGAGGGGCCCCCTCCCCCATCCACACCAACACCCCTGAGAGAGGTGAGTAACAGCGTTTGCCCTCTCTCCTCCCATGGGGGGTGCTGACCCCAGGGACAGCTGCCCGAGGAGACCAGATGTGGGCTGGCAGGTGGCCCCCAGAGTCCACCTACACCTGCCCCCGGTGTTTGCTCTGCCATGGCCAGAAGGTGAGTCAGACCGAGGAGCCTGGAGCCGCAGGAGGGGCCAGCACGTGCAGAGGGGCAAGAGCCCGACCCAACCAGAAACGGAGGGACTCGCACAGGCGTCTCTGAGCTTGGGTCCCCTCGGAGCCCAGAGCTCACTAGGTGCTAGGAGATCCCCCCGCCCCCTGAGTCCAAGGCTCTGGAAGCTCCAGGGCCCTCCCCCTGCCCCAGCACAGTCCTGGTGGGATGGCAGTCCCCTGGCACTGAGGTGGGGCCTCCCCATCAGCCTAGTTTCCAGGCCAAAGCTGGGCCGTAGGGGTGCGGAGACCCTGAGGCCATCTGTGGCTGGCTGCCATGCAGGAAGTAGCCGGGAGCCACAGCACAATGGCCCTTTGTCCTGCCTGCCCCACCCAGGCAGGACTTGGCAGCAGCCAGGGCAGGGGGCTGGTGGCTGGGCCCCCTCAGGCCAGGTCTGCCACCAGCCTGTGTCCCCAAGCACGGGGGTGGCCTTTCTCGCCCTCCCAGGTCAGACCTCCCTGTCCCTGGAGAGCCTGTGTCCCCTGTCCCACCCCATTCACGCTGCCATGGCAACGTCCGCACCCAGCAGGTGGGCCGGGCCGGAACCTTTGTCAGGCAGCCACCGGTTTCTCCAGTGATCCTGGCACCTGCAGCTGTCTCCCTCTGGGCCAGGATGGTGTGCTGTGTGGGGTGGCCCCAGGCTGATCATTCAGGGCTTGGACACCTGGTTGGCACCAGCTGGCACAGCCACCATGGCTCTCCCCTTGCAGGACGCCAGAGGCTCTAGGCCCGGCCCCACTGCCCCCCATCCACATGTGTCCTTGAGGGGTGGGGGCGTGCTGCTCCCCAGAGAGACCTGTGTGGGCAAGAGTCCCACGTCTGCCCTCCTGGCACCCCTGCACAGGGCAGGAGCTGGGATCTGGCTGCAGCCAGGAACTGGTGGCAGCCCAGGGCTGCTTGGTTAGGGGTGAGAGCCCCGAGCTCAGAAGCACCCGGGGGTCCATGGGATCCAGCCGTGTGGGCGGCGGCTGTCCGTGAAAGCCATAAGAGCAGAAGGAACGTCCCAACTGACCGTTTGTCTGAAGCCAAGGGATGCAGTGCGTGGGAACCCCACTCTTGGGCCCCCTTGCCAGCACAAGGGGGCAGACCGTTCAGGTTTCACCGTCTGACTTTGGGTCACTTTTACTCTTTTTGGGACTCAAGCAGAACAGTGTAAGGAAAACAGTGAGCCGTCAGTGCAGGGTCAGAGAGCAGGTGCTCAGCCAGACCGGGTCCTTCCTCTTCAAAGCGATGAGCCGCGGAGACAGTCAACGCAGCTTTTATTGGCCGAGGGCCCCCTGGCCGTGCAGCGGAGCACCTCAAGGCCTGCCTGCTGCTCAGGTGAGGGAGCTGGCCCCCCCTCAGTCAAAGCTCAACTGCTTCTTGGCCTTTCCGCTCCCAGGCCGAGCGCAGTCCTCAGCCACCCTGCTTCGACCCGTGGGGGTAACCTCTCAGCAGGACAGTGAGTTTGTGTCGCTCTTGTCCATAGCGGGAGAGAAGCACGTGCGGAGGTCTCTTGCACGCCAAGGGCCGGTCACAGCACCCTCTGGCTCCTCGATCAGCCTCCTGCAGAAAACTGTGTGGTCGTTTCACTCTGAGTCAGAGCTCGCTGTGGTCCAGGAGTTTCTGAGGGTGTGTGAGCATTAGAACGGACGGGAAAGTGCAGCGTCCCCCCGCCCGGCCGACAACGGGGTCAGAGTGGTCAGACCGGGCAGGCTCCCCTGCAGTAGCCGGATAGGCCAGAGTCAGACACCACCTGGGCCGGCAACTTGGCAGAGGCCTGCCACCCTGCAGGTGCCCTCTTCCCCAGCAGGTGACCGTCCCTGTCCCCGAACTCAGCCCAGAGTCCTTCCCTGGTGGTCCCAGACATCAAAACTGAGTGGGGACCCACCTGGTCCTCACCACATCCTGGCACCTGGGGCTCAGTAAACACTGGCCACAGCCTCCTCCAGACACCCCTCGTCCTCCTGGGAGCTTCTGAAATCTGGCAACACCACGCCCACGACCCCCAACCCAACATTTCTGGGTGGAGCCGCGTGGTTCTGACGCACGGCGGCACCGAGCTGCTCTGTGACCGAGTAAATGGGGCAGCGTGTGGAGGGCAGGGTGTGAGCCTGAGACGGGGGTCAGCGGCGAGCAGCCCTTCCTCCCATTCCCATCCAACGGCAAACATGTCTGGATTTGTTAGTGAGCAATGCCTCAGTCTCCCCAAAACACAGGTGCCACAGGCCAGGTGCATTCTGACCCCGCCCCCACACAAACACAGACACCTTGAGTGAGCGTCGGGGGTGGGTGGGTGTCCTGACGATCCTGAGGAGGGGTGTGCCTGGTGGGTCCCCCTCATCAGCACTGCCCTAGGGGCTGGAGGTTGGAAGATTGGAGGGTCAGAGATCACTGATGCTCCAAGGACTGGTTTCCAGATGCCCTGCTGGGGGGCCAGCGGAACCAGGCCAACTACTGGCTGCCCCCTCTGGAGGTGAGGGAGGAACCCCACCCCCAGCACAGCCCTTTGGGGCAGGAGGCCAGGCTGAGCTGGGCTGAGGGGTGGACTCGGAGCCCCACCCAAAGGGTTTCAGGGTCCTACACCAGGACCCCAGTGATCAGGCCCATAGGGACTCCTGGGCAGAGGGTGGGGGGTGTCGTGCCCCTGTCTGGGACCCCTGGGGCAGTGGTGGCGTCAGGGGGACAGTGCCCCCTGGAATGGTGCAGCCCTCAGGGAGCCCTCCATGGCAGCCACTGACTCTTCTGGGCATGTCCACTCCTAGAGGACAGGCTTTGGGTCTAAAGACCAGGCCTTGGACAGAAAGATGAGGTCCCACAAAGCCCCAAGCCGGAGAGCTGGCAGCCCGGGGGGACAGGCCCTTTGTCATTGGGAGTTTACAGTGGAAAACAGTTGGGCCTTTTGGGATCTCTGCTGGTGGTGCTAATTAGCTGCGTTTCATTAGGGGACCTTCCACTGGGAGCGTCCCCGAGTCACTTCCCCAAACTGAACTGGGGCCCTGTTCCTCCCCACCCTGCGGCCATGGCCCCCAGACCCTTCCGAACCCCAGTGTGCAGTCTTGCGTCCCTTAGCTCAGGGCTTCCAAAATGGGGGCGTTCCAGGGGTTTCCATGGCCTCAGCCTCCGGACCAGCCCCCTACCCTGCAGGAGAGCCCTTCCTCCCGGCAGCCTGTCTCCCCCAGCGTGTGGGTCGATGTGACACATGCCCACCCTGTTCTGCGGCCTCTTGCCCTGGGGTGTGTCTGGGGGCACACAGGGAGGGGTTCTGAGAGACCCAGGCAGAGGAGACCCCCTCCATTGCTGCCACAGCTTGGGGCTGGGGGCCAAGAGCTGAGAGGGGCAGGCCCAGGCTCGGCCCTCTGTCAATGGGAACCTCAGCCCCAAGGGGCAGGGGGCCACCGTTGGGGCCACCCCTGGGGCAGAGCACAGGGCGCAGGGTGTGACCTCACTCGCCCCCTCCTCGTTGGCGGGTGGTGCCGCCCTGACTCTCCCAGCTGCCGGCTTGCACACTCCTCAGCAGCTCCTACAGAAGCTTTCCTCCTGGTTTTTGTTCGAGCTGGGCCCCGGCAGCGGCGGGCGAGGCGGGCGGGCGAGCTGGGCGAGGCGGGGGCAGGAATGTATGCGGGGCCTGCCGCCCGCCCTGCCGCTGCGTCACGTCGCTGCCTCCCTCCTGGCCTATGGGAGCCCGGGGGACACACCTGTTGGCGGCCAGGAGCAGAGATTGGTCGGCAGTGAGCAGGCACCTGCATGGGGCGGGGTGAGGCCCTACATGTAAGGCGAGCCCGGGCCACCGTCTCTTCCCTGCCCTGCCCTTCACAGCTGCAGAAGGGCCCGCCACGGCCTCCATTGTTCCCCGGCGCTCTCAAAACTGCCCTGAAAGACCAGGCCAGCTGTCCACCTGCACACGTGTGGACCTAAGTTCTCCTCTGTGAGGAGCCTCAGCTGAGGGAGGCAGGGAGCTGGGCTTTTCCAGGAGGCAGGCAGCCCTCGCTGGTCTCCAAGCCGCTCCAAGTTTGGATCTTGGCTGGGGGCAGGTTGGGCAGAAGCCAAACCTGGGCCCCAGGCTGTTCACCACGGGCTGACAGGTATTTGGGGTGACTGGTGCCAAAGCTTCTCTGATGTCTGTTCTGAGGCCCGGGGGGCCCTGGGTGCAGGGACAGTGGCGGACATGCCGGCCTGGCTGCCAGGCTGGGGTCGGGAGCGGCCTCCCCCCTCCTCCTCCGGGCGCGGAACCTGTCTGGGCAGGCAGTGCGGGAGGCGGAGGTGCAGGAGTCGGGGGAGGCCGCTCTGTGGGGAGAGTCCCCCGAGTGGCTGACCCAGGGAGGACGGGGCGATGGTGGCAGCCGGGTCAGACGCGGGCAACGGTGGTCCTTGGCGTCTGAGGAGGTGGGCCGCCCAGGCCGAGCGTGCCAGGTGTCGGATGCGGAGTCGTCTTGGGCTCGCCGGGCCGCGGAGGGTCCGACAGGCAGGAGCGACCAGGCCGCGGTGTCTTCCAGCCCCCCAGAGGGCGGCTCAGGGTCACCGACGAGGGCGCCCGCCTCTCACCTGGTGACAGGAGCTTCTGGAACGCTCCCCCATCGGCCACTGATGTGACGGTTCCCGAGGTACCGTGTCCCCTCAGAGCTGGGTGTGGGGCAGGACTTGGGGGCCGGGGCCCAAGAGCGCCCGCGGCCCTGCCGGTGGCTTTCCGGAGTCTGCTCTTGAAGGGAAGGCCTCGGCTCTGCCGGAGGCCGCACCGGCGGCAGTGGGAGCTTGAGGCCGAGCCGGCCTGGCCTGGATTCAGGCTCTTTCGCACCCACCCGCCTCTGAGGCGCCAGCAAAGCCGAACGGCCTTGGAGGAGGTGTAGGCCGGGCCCTCGCCGACACCGCTGCCCACGGTCAGATCCCGGGGGTTCTAGAGCAGCCGTGATCGCAGCACACGGAGCCTGCGCTCCGGCGAAGTGCGGCCCGCGCCCGCACACCGGGCTCCGAACTCGCGCGTGGCTAGCACGGCGGCTCCCCCGGCCCGCGCCACGGGCTGTTCACCGTCCGGCGGCCCGGGAGGCGAGAGCCTTGTGTGATGGAAAGTAACTGTCTGCGGCCCTTGTTCTCGGCCAGCCGAACTCCCGGGCCGCAGGAATACGCGGTTTCAAGGAATCCAGGGGCAGCACTTTAGGCCTTTTCAGGCTCAGCATCTGAAACAATAGGTAGGTTTGGTTTGCTTTGGTTTTTTCTAGTAGCTCAGCTGAAACGCTTACAAGTAGGGCCGTTGGCAGCAAGTCGGATCGTCCGGGATCCCTGCAAAGCGTTTCGTCTGCGAAGTGCGGACGGCGGCTCAGCAGGACACGCGCCCGGGGAACCGCCGACATTTTGGTAGTTGGGAGCCCAGCGCGTCAGCGTGTGTCGGGTGCTTTCGAGAGAAGGTGAAAGGCCTGCAAAAGTCACCCACCTCCTGAGGGGTCGGGTCGGCTCTCTGGTTCGCGCGCCCCGAGGAAGGGCCGAGAATGCAGGCCCGCCGTGTGGGGAAATGGCGGCCGCCGAGGAAGGGCCCGCGTGGACACGGGCCAGCGCCTCGGCCGCCCCCCGCCCGGCCGCCTCTGGGCCCAGGCCGCCGGTGCAGCCCGCGCTCGGGCTTGGGTTTCAGGGCTTTGTTCTCCGAGCGGCCCTCAGCAGTGATTAAGGCCCGCCGGGCAGGTTCACCGGCAAGTCAGTTTTCACGCTGGGATCGCGTTCCCACCCCACCCGGGCCTGTGCGGCTGGGGCCCTCGCAGGTGGGGCATTTGCTCCCGGAGAGGAGCCTGGAGGGTGCCGCCCTGGGCCTCTTGCTTCATTCCTTGATTTTCCCCAAGCTGCGCCTGCTGGGACGGTGATGATTGACCCGGCCCTGCATCCGGGACGGTGAGGCTGGCCTCCCTCCCTGCCAACCACTGAGGTGCTCCGAAACGGGGGCTTATTTTCACTTTTGGTATCAGCCCCTCAAACCTGCCGCCCTCCTCCCTGCCCCAGGCACAGGGGATCCGGCTCTTGACCCCACGCTGAGCTGCGCTCGGAGGCCGAGCCCAGGTTCTGAGTTCAGGAAGAGTGGGATTCCGTCCTGGAACTTGGGAGGGAGCATTCTGCTGCCCACCCTCCCGCCCCGGCTCTGACCGCGTGTCTGTCTGTGTGTCTGTCCACGCACCTCTCCACCTCCTAGGTGAGAAGGTGAGGGCTGACGAGCTGGTGGGCAGCAGACGGCTGGGGTGGCCTATTCGCCTGGCTCTTGGCCAGGGCAGCTCTGGGCCCGTGGGGTCTCCAGGGCCTCTGGTGCTCCTGAAGTGGAGCTGGCCCTGAGTGACCAAGGACACTAGGGACGCCAGGCTCTAGCTCCAGAGGCCGCACAGTGGGAGGCCAGTCTATGCACAGTGAGCTGGCTCTAGGGAGGGACACTGGGCACCCAGCCCCCACCACCTTCCCCTGTGGCCTGGCAGCCGAGAGTAGAGCTGAAATTTAACTCAGCTCTGAAAGTAAAGTTGAGACGGTTTCACTTAGCTCGGAGAAAGGTGGAATTGCATTCCTAAAGCACACTGATTTTACAGGGTTCGTGGGACAGACCTTGAAAGGTGAGGTATGGAGCACGGAGGGGCGGGAGGTGGTGATGGGGGCACAGGGCAGGCGTCTGACTGTGGGGTCCGCCCTCTCAGCCTGGACGCAGTCAGGCTCCTGTGAAGCCTCCCCCCCCCACGTGGCAGACAGGCATCTCCCCTGTCCCCCCAACGCCGGGCCTAAGTTAGGGTCAGGTCCTCTGAGAAATGTTGGCTGTTCCCGAGGACAAAGCTAGAGAACTGGGTGAACCCGGCCTTGGCCAGGCAAGTGGACACAGTCTTTGTTGTGGTCAGCGGGGTGGCCCAGGTGTGGGGCCCACACCCCCTCCCTACAGCCTCTGCGGGTAGAAGGTGCCAGAAAACTTGAGGAGCTGCTCTGGCCCACGCTCCAGGTCCGGTGCCACGTGTAGCAGGCAGAGAAGAGAAAACAGGAAGGATGGGACCCCTCGGTCTCCCCAGGGCAAGGGCCGGGGTCTCTCAGCTCCATGCAGGGCCCCAGGTGTGGGCACAGAGCCGCCTACTTCCTTGACCCGACTCTGAACTCCAAGGACTGGCTTGGCCTGTGCAGGCGCGGGGGAGTCAGGCGGGCGGGGGGGGGGCGCTGGTTCTCATCCTGTGTTCTGCACTCGGGGGCAGGAGTGACTGCCGGGCACAGGCTGGGCAGGGCTACCCTCTTACACCCTCCTCCAGGCCCTGCGCTGGCTCACCCTCGGACCTCACGGCCAACAGTGGCCAGCACCCCAGGCTACGGAGCAGAGGGGCCGGCAGACAGACCCATCTGCGACCTGGCTGGCGAGCGGGGTAGAGGGCCCGGGCCTTGGGGAACCCCCACCCTGCTTGGTGGGGTGGGGGCTGAGGAGGGCCCCCAGTGCTGTCCTGCCTCGACAGCCATGTCCTGCTCCATCCTTGTCCCAACACCCTTCCATGCCCTTGACAAGGGCAGGAGGGGGCTGGGCTGGAGACAGCCGTTGGGGCGGCGTCCAGGAGACAGAGGCTCATTGTCCGGCCTCAGCAGCCCTTCTGGTCACAGACACACTCACACTCACATTTGCCCGGACCCCGAGGGGGCAGGGCCCGATGTCCAGCCCGTTCCCCGGGACCTCCCAGAGCGAGGATCCCACTGTGTCCTTGCCTCCTGTGGGCAGGACATCCTGGCCCTCCTTGGGTGCCCACCCCTGGCCCAGAGCTGACAGCCCCGGGGAGCGGCCCGGGGCTGGCTGGGCAGGAGGTCACCTTGCGGTCCTGGCCTCTGGGGAACTCCTGGTGCTGCAGTCCAGCCTTCCCCAGGCTGGGTCCCTAGAGCTGAGGCCTGCCTGGCCCCGTGGCCTCTCCTGAGCCCCACCCCTCTCAGACCCTCCCCACCTCTGTGCCTGAGAGGACATGGCTCTATGTCAGGCTGCGGGTGGTCACCCCCATGGAGTCCCCGGCTGGGCGGCCCCCAGACCCAACTGGGGTGGCCGTGGCCATCTTACTGGGCAGCATTGGATGGTGTCAGGTCTCTAATACTGCCTGGTAATGATGACGGCGGGGCCCTGCACGCAGCGGTGGGGCCGCCCTCCCCCAGCCCGGCCCCCAGGCTCCTCCCTCCCCCACACAGGCCCCGTGCAGATCCCAGAGTCAGCCCACCCACCCAAAGTTCCCCCATCCCATCCTGCCAGGTGGGGCTATGGGGCAGAAATGTGACCCCTCCTCCCAGGCCTCGTGGCCCCCCAGCATGAAAGCTGTCCTGCAGCGGCACGAGCAACCCCCTCCCCAGACTGATCCTGGATTAGGGCGCTCAGGCATCTGGGCCCTGCCCACAGCACCCGAGCAGATGCTGCCGCCACACCTGGCAGGTGTGCGAACCAGCAGCATCGCCAGTCTTGGTCCTGGGTCTTCGGCCCCAGGTCTCCCTGCTCTGGAGAAAGCAAGGAGGAACGCTCAGGCCCCCCCTACCCAGGGATCTTCACCCACTTCCACTGGACCCTGCCTGCCCAGGGGTGGGCATCAGGTGTCTGTCCCTGTCCTCGGGCCGAGGGGCACCTGGGCCTCTGTGGGCATCTTACCGGACAGTGCTGGATTTCTTGGCTTGACTCTAACACTGTCTGGTAACGATGTTCAAAGGTGACCCACCGCCTGCCCACCAGGAAGCGGCCCGAGGACACACCATCCTGAGCTCCTGGACTCCAAAGATGGGCCAAGGCCCAGGGCTGGCTCAGGGATGGGCAGATGGCCTGTCTCAGCTCTGCAGCCCAGCCCATGGGGGGGGCGTGCCCCACTGGCAGGTGGGTGCCCCTCTGCTGTCCCACCAAGCCCAGGCTGGGGGCCCCTCCCGAGCAGAGTTCTCAGGGCGCTCTGATCCCTGGGAGAGACCATTAGGGTTAGGACACGAGGCTGGAGAGGGCCACAAGCCCTGTCCTGGATGTCGACATTGTCCTGGGGGCCTGGCCCACACCCCCCAGCCCACACTCCAGCCCCGCCTGCTTTGCTCCAAAGTGTCTGCCACGGCTAGACTCTGAGGGCTTTCAGCAGAAACGAATGTTGGACCCAGGTCAGCAGCCACATGAGGAAATGCATTTTCTGGCTGGTTCGGAGCTGGCAGCAGGCAGCCCCCACCTTCCCTTCTCAGCCCCTCCTGTCCACCATCCAGGGTCAGACGTCCACTGTGGCTGTCCTAGGGTACCCTGGCCGGTCCTTTGGGAGATGGCCCTGGCCTTAGAGGCCCCAGTCAAGTGGGGCCATCCATGGGCAGTGGCCTCTCTTCTCACACCACAACTCTTACTCTACAAAGGGGAACTCGCTCCCTTGGTCAACCAGGGATGCAGGAAGGACAAGGGTGTGTCTGGGTGCCCCGGCCCAAACCCACAGGCAGAGTGCAGTAGACATTCTGTGCTGTTTCCCAATGAGGACAGAGTCTCCCTCTCCCCCCACCAGCCCCCACAGTGTCGCAGTTAAGAATGGGAACATTGTCCGAAATCGGCGAGGCCAGGATGGCCCTTTGTTTTATCTTTTTGATCCGAAGCCAGGATGCCGGTCTCCAGACCTGCCCAGCTGACTTGCACAGGGGCGGCCCTTCTGGGCCCCAGGGAACCCCACCCTGCACTGGGTCCCAGCTGGCTTCTTGGGAGGGAGGAGGGGTCTGTCCCTGGACTGTTATTCATTAACCAGCCGAGAGCCATTCAGGAAACTGGCGAGGGTGCCACGGTGAGCATGCTAGGGGTCAAGTGCAGGGAAGCCAGATCGCCCTCTCCCCAGCTACACCCACAAACGCACGCGCCTGGAGGCTGTGTGCTGGGGTGGCTGGGGTTCGGGTCTGCAGGAAAGCCCTCCTGAGAGCCGCCCTGGGGCACTGTGGGTCCTGGGGGCTCCAGCCAGACACCAGGTGACGGGCTTCAGGGGCCACTCTGCAGACTTGGGAGGGTTGGGCGTCTCACGGGGGTCTCGCTGCTTCCTCAGGTGCTGCAGGATGGGCAGCGCCCTCCCATCCTAGAAGGGCCACCGACTCGAGGCCACCGGACCACCGCCTGCCGATGGGCGTCTTACCAGACACGGTTAGATCTGGGTTCTGTTGTCTAATACTGTCTGGTAATGCCGTTCATCCATGGCCTGACCACCACCGGAGGAGAACCCCTGGAGGGACACCGGGTGGAGGGCGAGGCCCGTGCTCCCGGGGGCCCATAGCGCACCCCTCGTGTCTGTGCAGGGCCCTCCCCCGCCCCCATTACCCAGACTGGGGGGGAGCCCATCGCAGCCATAATGGATTATCTACATAATAAAGGGTGTGAGGTTCCTTGGCAGCTGGCTTCTGCTCACGCTTCTGTTCATCACAGGTGCATGGGTGGGTGGGGCTGTCAGGGCACTGAGGGCCTGCAAGCACGTGAGGCAGACCGCGTACTGTTGGCACTGCCATGGAGCCAGAAGAGAGCCCAGGGGTTGCATTAAACCGCCCCCCCGTACCCCACCTACAACCCTCTCCAGGGAAGTGACCTCATCCCTCACCCCCTACAGGCCTGTCCCAGGCGGGGAGGGGGGGCCCAAGGAGGACAGACCCCCAAACCTCCAACCCAGGGCATGGCGGGCAGTGCATCCAGAAACCTCCCTGGGCCACTGTCTCCCGACCCAGGCAGCACCAGGACCCTGCAGCCTAGAGCAAGAAGCATGGGAAGGGGGTGAGATGGGTGGGGGGGGGCGCAGGGCCCCACCACGTCCCCACAGGCCCATCTCCAGGGCTTAGGCAGTCAGTCAGGGAGCACCCTCCAGCTGCCAGACCATCACCAGGGGGGTTTGAGGGCAGGCCACCCTGAATCTTGGGCTGCCCTCAGGGCCCCACCCTGCAGCCCCCTCCCTGCTCCCCTCTCCTCTACCCCCATGCACATGTCCCCTGCCTAAAGCTATCCCCAAACCAAACTTTTTTTTTAAGATTTTATTTATTTATTTGACAGAGAGAGAGACAGCCGGCGAGAGAGGGAACACAAGCAGGGGGAGTGGGAGAGGGAGAAGCAGGCTCCCAGTAGGGAGCCCAATGTGGGACTCTATCCCAGGACTCCGGGATCACGCCCTGAGCCGAAGGCAGACACTTAACGACAGACCCACTCAGGCGCCCCCCCCAAACCAAACTTGTGATGCTGATCCATCCTCAGCCTCATGACTGCCCCCCAAAATCCCCTTCCTTCCCCTGAGAATTCCAAGTAGAGGCTAGGGTCTGCGTGTGGCCCAGTGCCCTTTATCCAGAGTCATGGAGGAGGGGGCCTCTGGGGGCTCTGGGGGAGTTCCTCCCCAGCTTCCCTCCTTCCGTTACCAAGTTTCTCCTGAGCACCTGTTGCAGACTCGCCCAGTTCTAGACACTGGGGAGGGGAGGGACGTCCCCGAGCAGGGGTAGCAGCTGGTCATGAGACTGGGCAGCAGGACACATCAGCCAGGAGGGCTGCTGGTGTTGGAGAAGCCAGAGCAGCCAAGAAGGCAGTGGTGGATGGGGGCCTAGGGGGTAAGGTGGCCCAGGAAGGCCTCTAGGAGCAGATGACCAAGTGGGGACCACGCAGACACCTGCAAGAGCCAAGCAGACGTAACAGAGGCCAGACTTGCAGACATGCAGCAGGACTTCCGGCTGTCCCAGTGCCCAGGCAGCCCAGCCCAGTCCCAGCAAAGGCACCAGCTCCACAAGCACTGCCGCAGGAGGGGAGCTGGGCCCTTCCCCCACAGCCCCCGGCCCTGGAGGGAGGGCTGCACCACCACCTCCTGCCCCCAGCACACCCCCAGCTTAGAGGCCCCAGCTGCCCACCTGCCCCATGGCAGGTTAATGATTGCCCTGCCTCGCTCCAGGCCGCAGATGCGCCCTGACGCACCCAGCCCCAGGCCATTACCATCGTGGGAAAGGCTGGGGCGGCACCCACACCATCCGGTTTGACGGGTTATGAGGCTTTTGGAGTTGGAGCTCTTGTGTCAGCCCAGGCGGGGGGCCGCCTCCCCAGAACCCATAGGGACCCAGAGCGGCGGGCTGCCCAGGAGCCTGGGAGCCTCCAAGGGTCTGGGCCCCCAGAATTAATATGGGGAAGGGAGCACAGGTTTCTGAGGCGCTCAGGCCAAGAAGAAGGCCAGGGCCCCCTCCCCCACACCCACTGCTGTCCCAGCGGGCCCAGGCTGGGAGGTCACTAACCCCAGTCACTCAGTCAAGGACTTGGCTGGAGGACCTCTCGGCCATCCAGGCGGACCCATGGCCACCTCAGGACAGACAGTCGGAGACCACAGTCTAGCAAAACTGACTCCTGAAGCCCCCAGCGCCGGCCCAGGCAGGTGAGGAGGCTGGGAGGGCATCAGCCTCTGTGTAGGGTCAGGGAGGCCTCCCCAGAGTGGGGTCACCTACAGGACACTCAGAAGGAAGCAGTGATTTAATGGGTGTGTTAGTCTCTTAGGGCCGCCATAACAAATGACCACAAACTGGGGGCTTGAAACAACAGGAATGTATTCTCTCACAGTCCAGGAGGTCAGAAGTCAGAAGTCACACTGGGGGTTGGGGGGCACTCCCTCCAGAGTCTCTAGGGGAGGGTCCTTCCTGCCTCTTCCGGCCTCCGGTGGCTCCAGGCGTCCCTGGGCTTGTGACCACACCACTCCAGCCTCTGCCCCCGTCTTCACGGGGCTTCTCCCGGGTCTCCTCTCTCTGCCTCCCTCTTGTGAGGACGCTGGTCGTTGGATTTAGGGCCCCCCAGATAATCCAGGAGGATCTCATCTCAAGGTCCTTTAATCACATCTGCAAATACCCTTTTTCCAAGTAAGGTCGCACCTGCAGGTTCTGGGGCTTCAGACATGGACTCATTTGGGGGCCGCCCTCCAGCCCTACAAGAAGGAAGTTAAGGTACCCTAAGCAGAGACACCCTTGAGACCCACAGGAGACTCAGGCAACAAGGCCTCGTGACTGGAAGGCAGACACCACATGAGAGGCTGGGTAAAGGGAGATGGAATAGAGCAGGTAACGCTTAGGGAACACAAAATCCATTATAGAGTCAGGTCCTGGGGTCCTGGCATGGGTGTCAGATCTTCAGAAGGGTCGTGGATGACCCAGCGGAGGTGCAAGGCCCAGGTGGGGGCTGTGCGCACGATGCCCCTGCTCCAGCCACAGCCCCAGCCCCCACCTCCCACCGAAGACCCCCTGCCCAGCTCCCCACGGACCCTGGCCTCCTGCCCCTCCCCGTCTACTTGCTTCCCTCTGGGCCACTGGGCTGCTGTTGCCCAGAGACGGTTGCCAGGCCACCACTGTTGTCTCCCCGGCAGAGGGCTCACACCACCTTGCTGGGCAGGTAAGAGGGACAGGAGGGCCACCAGCACCAGTCCTCGCTGGGCATGAGGGCTGCGGCTGCCGTCCTGTGCCCCCTTCCCGCCTGGACACCAGGAACCCTGTGGGTTCTGTCAGGACTCTGCCCAGGAGCAGAAGGGAGACGAAGGAGGGTCAGGAGAGGGGCATCTGGCTGAGATGAGCCCCCTCTGCAGAAGGCGCACACCCCCAGTGCCACAGCGTGAGGGTCATAGACCCCCAGGCCAGGCCAAGAGGGGCGCGCCTTCTGGGCGTGGCGGCCCCTCAGGACGAGCCCCTTTGCCCAGGACTAGGTCAGTCTCCCCGGACCCATCCCCCGAAGGGCATCCTCCCAGACAGCCCGCCCCCGGCCGGGAGCCCCCCAGCCCATCGAACACTGTCAGCACCTCCCTAGCACCCCAGGACGACAAGCGTGTTTTGGGAGAAAACGCGTGGCAGGACTCTGACGTCTCCTCCTTTTCTTGGACATTCTCTCCAGGTTCACCAGGGTCTTCCTTTCATCAGACCGGGGTGCTGTTTCCTGCTGGTCTTTTTACCTGACCAGGTAAAACGTTTATTTCAAAATTTACTCTAAAGTCGAGCTTTCCCCTGCCCCTGGCAGTGTCCCCGCGTCTGCAGCCCTTCTGCAATGTCTGGTGGCTGTCCCTTGCGGCCAGGGACTCCCCTCCCGGGACCCCAGTGATAAATGCGTCCCGTGAACATCTTTGAGCATAAAGCTTTGTTTCTGTATTTAGAATTACGTCCTTCAGAGAAACTCTGAAAAGTGCAAGCACTAGAGCAGAAGGCTTGCGGAGCCGAGAGGTCTGACACCCGCACGCCACAGTCCCGCCCATTACTCTCCCACCAGCTACCTACACACACGGCCATTCACCACCTGCATGCACACCCAGAGTCCTTTTCTTTGTTCGCTTGAATGACAAGAGACGGTAACTCGTGGCTTACTGAATTCTCTTTGTGAAAGTAATAAGTACAGGTTTCCCACTCTCGGTAAAGCACTCCCATGAACGGTTTCATAAGCTGAGACGGCATAAAGCACAGAGCCAATTGCCATCCATTTACATGGGCAAAAACCTTAGCATTCCCAGACCCAAAAATAACCTTTCTCGGGCCTTTCTGATCTCTTAGGGTACATCTTGCTAATGGATGCACAGCCTAAATCGAGATAATGCCCAGACGCTCAGAGACCCAGCTCAGCGCGCTGGGGCTGGGTGCTGGCTGCCCAGGGCGGCCCCCAGCAAGGAGCTGGGCAGCCCCGTCCGGCCGCTCACTGCCTGTGCGAGGGCTCGCTGCAAAACAGCTGAACGCCTCTTGCCCTCTCCGCCTCGTTCGTTAAAGCAGCCAGCCCCTCAGATTTCCTTCCGCGAGCAGAAGCGGGTGCTGGCGTGGGTCTGCCGTCACAGTGAGGCCGGGGTGGGGGGCATGCCCGTGCAGAGAGTCAGGAAAGCCCCCTCGGACCGCAGCTCTGGCTTGGTCCTGCCGCGGCGCGTCGCTATCCGTCAGCTTTGGACGGCGGGGGCCGGGGGCTGCTCTCTTGCACACCGCCCTCGGCACCCGCACGCAGTCTGCTCCCTCTGGAGCCCACCGTCGCCCTGCTCTGCACGTGCTTGTTTCCCGCCATCGCCCAGTCGCTCCCACACGCCAGCGCGCCCTCCTCGGCACTGTCACCGCGAGCCCACATTGACACGTGTCCCATGTACCAGAAGCCCCCTGTCCTCACAGCGCCCCCATCAGGCTGCTGTCACTGCCGGCCCACGTCACAGGCGAAGAGAGTGAGGTGCAGATGGCTTAGCTGGACCGCCCAGGAATTCCCCTGGGTGCTCTGGCCGCGCCCCCTCCGGGCCCTCTCCTCTCAGGCTGCTGCCAGTGCGGCGCCCGGTCCCCCGTGGATGCCGGCTTCACTCGGCTTCCTTCCCGCTCCCACCTTTGCGCTCTTCCTGCACCGTCTCCTCGAACTCCCAACCCTCCTGTCGCACTTGTTACTTCCACCAGCCCTTTCGTACTCCGTGTCCCTCTGTTCCGACCGCAGCCGACCCTCTTTCAGGAGTGGCCAGTCTCCTGTGCACAACCCAGCACCTTCCAGGGGCTGGCTTCCTTCAATTCCGTGTCATCCGTTTCTCCCCCTATTCCACGTCTGTGCACGTCCGTGCCTGCATCTCTGTGTGCGTGTGCAGCTCTCACTCACACGTGGGGGGTGACCTGGGGGCCACTCGCTCAAGAGTCCTGAGGGTTGGTCCTGAACACTTCTATCTTGGCTGGGGGTCCATACCCCCAGCAGGACTCCTGGGACTTGTTGCTGGGTTCTGGGAACCTTGTGGGAGGGGACCAGGGTCTTCCAGCCCATGCACCCACACGCATGCATTCTCCCTGTTTTCAGCAGGCTTGTGTCGCCCCAGCCATGCCAGGACGGGTCCAGCCCCCACACTCAGCCTCCCCCAAGGAACCCTCCCATTCTGGGTGGGCCAGGGCTTGGGGCAAGGGACGCTGGGTCGTCACACTCAGCCCACCCTTAGCCCAACACCAGCCGCCAGCCCAGCTCCCGTAATCATGGTGACAGCTATTCACAGTTTACCCCTCTTCTGTCCTAAGTGGGGACTAATGCATTTCTTAGGTGAACAGCTGGTTTGTTTGCAAAGTGACTGTCCTCTCTGGAGAATGAGCTGCTGTCACCTGGTTTGTCCTTTCTCTGCTCTGCCAACTCCACAGTGTGCTTCCTCTCCACTGCTTATCTTCTTTCAATCCTTCAGAAAGTCCTCACCTCCCGAGCAGCCCCGAAATCGGGAAGCACCCATCAAAGAATGGCTAAAACTCCCTGAAATGTTCCGAGTTGTCCCCTTTCACGGGAAAGGGTGCTCAAAAGGAGACATGGTCCTGGGGCAGGGCCCGGAGCAGCAGTGAGGATGCTGCCGGACACCTGACTGCTAAGCCCCACGTCACAGTGTCACCCTCAACTCCAGGGAGGCACCCGCTTGGGGCCAGGGTGCCCCTCCAGGCCCCCAGAGACCTGACAGCGGCCCTCCTTACAGCCGGCACCACCGAGGCCAAGCATGGCAATGCCAGACAGACGGTCCCCGCAGGGAAAGCCTCGCCTGGGATAAACAGGATGCACAGATGGCCCTGCCTCCACGGGGCACCAGGCCCCAAGGTCACCACAGACACAGGAGCCAGCCGCAAGCAGAAGCCCAAGTCCAGGATCCCAGGAGGCACCACTCCCTGGGACTAGGACCACGGGCTGCCCAAAGATCCCACAGAGGGGTGGGGGTGGTGTCTTCCCAGAGGAGCCCCCGCCCTCGCGTTCCCGTGCCTGCAGCCCGCAGCCGCAACCGCTTCACCCACCGTGGGAGACCACCCACTGGGACCCATGTCAGCGGGAAGAGAGGCCAGCGGTCCAGGATTGCAGGGGTCCGGCGGAGCCACACCCGGGTGCCAGGTGAATGCAGCCCTGGTACGGGCTCCACCCCCACCCCAGGCCAGTGCCTCCCTGGGGCAGGCGTCCCACCCCCAAGGAAGACATTCCCCTGGGCGGACCACACGGAGCCATTCCCTGAGAGTGGGGCCAGGAGAAGGCCATGCACTGGGCGTGGGGTTCAGGCCAGCTGAGCCGGGGTCTGAACAGGCATAGAGAGGGGACACAGCTGCACTCCACACTCTGGGCATGCCCCCCAGGTGGCCAGCCATAGTAGGCACTGCCCTGCCTGCCCCAGAACCCATCCCCTGTCCAGGACAGGCCTGGCTCCATCTCCCCTGCCTGAGTGGGTCACCCATGACATCATGATAGACATTGTGACCCCCACTCTCCTGGGCACATCCCTGCACCATGTCTCCCCCCTAGCTCCAGCCTCACACCCTAACCCTCCTCTGCACAGAGCCCCTGCCCTGTTGGTAAGCAGGGACCCTGCCCACTCTAAGTCTGGCCCTAAATGGTGATGACTCTCCCCTCTCGCCCAAGATAGGTTCAGGCCCGCTGGTCAGGACTTAGCCTAGGCTGAGTTGGGCCCAGATGGCTGGGGAGACTGCCCAGGGGCTGCTAGAAACCGGCAGGATGGCCAGACTCAGGATGGACACCTCTCCCAGCAGCCCCCTCAGACCGCACCCTGTTCACAGGCTGGGCCCAGGAGACATCAATGGGGAGCAGCCAAGAGGAACAGCTACTGCGCTCACCAAGCCAGCCGGGGCGAGACGCAGGTGGGCTTGGGGCCAGGCCGGGGGACAGGACAGCCTCCCGCCAGGCCAGAGCCTCGGACCCCCACCTGCCCGCAGGCCTCCTGGACGACACTGATGTTGCCCGGCCTCGGGCCACCATCCCGGAGAGGCCCCTGCTGGAGGGGGAGAGGCGGCCACACAGCGGCAGGCAGGGGCCCTGCTTCTACATTGGAGGAAGCAACGGGGCCTCCATGTGAGTGGGGGGCCCCCGGGGCCCAGCCCAGCCTCGGCCCTGCTGCCTGCGGCCCCCACGTCCCCTCCCCTGGCGTGCCCCCCCGCTCCCCGGTCCCCAAGGCCCCAGGGTCGCAGCGCTCCTGTGCCCCTGCAGAATCGGCTCCTACTGCAGGAGCAAGGGCTGGCGGCGCATCCGGGACAGCCGGCGCGAGGACTACACGCTGAAGTGGTGTGAGGTCAAGTGCAGAGACAACTACCACAGCTTCCGGGAAGGTAGCAGGGGAGGGGCCACGGGCTCTGGCCTGCAGCTGCGAGAGCCTCCCGGTCCAGGGCCAGGGGCAAAGCGGTGCCATCGCCCTCCGTGCTGGGAGGCGGAGGCCGCGGTGGGAGGCTGCGGGGGCCTGGGCAGCCTGGCCCCACGGCGCCACATGCCAGCCGGGACTCTGCCCATGCCAGGGGAGCAGCTGCTGTACCAGATTCCCAACAACAAGCTCCTCACCACCAAGATCGGGCTGCTCAGCGCCCTGAGGGAGCACTCCCGGGTTGTGAACAGGACCCACAGGACATCACGATGTGCCCAGGCCAAGTAAGCCTGCCCCCGCCCCGCCCGGGCACCCACCATCAACTCACCACACACCCACGTGCCCTTCAGAGCAGCAGGACGCCAGCCGCCACCCCATCCCACCCATCCCATGAACCCACCCGCTGCCCTCCTCTAGGCCCCATCCCACCCATCCAACGTGTCCATCGCTGGTCCTGACCACCCTCCTTGAATCCATCCACTCACCTACATCCACCCCCAAACACCCACCACCCACTCCATCCACCTACCCCCACGGACTACCCAGTGATCCATACACACACCCGCTGCCGTCCACCCACCCACACCCATTCCCAGGTCCTCCCACACCACTGTGCCTCCGCTCCCCTCCCCCCACCCACCACACAGCTGTGCCTTAGCCACTCAGCACATTCCTCCAACTACTGTCCACTCATCTGCCTCTCCATCCAGCCAGCTGTTCACCATCTGTCTCCCCCACCCCCACCAGGCAGGAAGCCCACCCAGTCACCTGGCCATCACCTTTACATCTACATGTCCAGCCATCCACCTCCACCCTACCGTTTCAACAACTCTGATCCACTCCCTTCAAGCATCTACCTCTCCACTGGACCACCTGCCCACCCACCCACTTCCATCCCAAATCCATTTATCCAATCACCCACCTATCCACACCCCCACCTAGTCACTTCTCCAAACACCCATCCATCCATTCTCCACACACTACTGGGTGGCCACTCAGGCCAGGCCCTTCCTCTGGGGCGCAGATCTAGAAAGGATGAGGCACCTGCCCTTGAGGAGCTCACGTGGACCAGCCCAGGACACCTCAGGCCACAGAGGTAGATGCGTCCAGCCCGGTTGGAGGAGCCATTGCACCCTAAATTGAAGGATGGCCTGGTGGTTGACAAAAAGGGGTTAAAGGACACCCCCAAGCCAGGGAAAGAGGTGTGAACTGGGCTGGGGTGTTCAGGGACCCATGCAGACCATTCACTGCATGCTGCACACTGTCCTGGCCTGGGGACACAGCTCTGGACTGTCCGCTCACAATGACTGAGCCAGTGTGGGTTGGAGTGCAGTGGTGAGGTGGGAGATGGGCCAGCGTGTGGGTGAGGCAGCCTGCAGCCTGCAGAGAAGCCAGGTGTGCAAGGACCCAGAAAAGAGTGCTCCTGGCAAGGGAACAGAAGTTGCAGAAGGAACGGCTGGGGTTAGGGGAGGCAACCAGCTTTCCAGTGGACACTGTCCTCCAGCTGCCCCCAGGTCAGTCCTCTGGTAAGGCTGGCTGGCCTAGCCTGCGGGGAGGGGACAGCCCTCCCTGTGTCCTCCCCACCTCCCTGCTCCCCCAGGGTCCTGAAAATGGAAGAATTTTTCCCGGAGACCTACCGTCTGGACATCAGGGACGAGAGAGAGGCTTTCTTCACTCTGTTTGATGGTGAGAGGCCACTGGACCCCAGGCCTGTTCTCGGCAGATGGGTTCGGAGATGGACCAAGGACTGGGCTCGATTAGGGCGGGGCCGAGCCCTGCGAGGTCGAGGTGGGGGCGTGGTCATGGAGGGGAAGGGTGGAGCCAGGTGGGAGATGGGTGGAGGGTCCCGGCTGGGCCTTGTGGAGGCGGAGCCTGGTAGGGGGCGGGACCATGGCCTGCAGGGCGGTCGGGGGTCTGGGCGTGGTCACTCCGGGGCGGGGCCAGAATGGGGCGGGGCCAGCCCGAAGCTCAGGCGGTGCTTCCTACAGAAAATCAGATGTGGATCTGCAAGCCCACTGCGTCCAACCAGGGCAAAGGCATATTTCTGCTCAGGAACCAGGAGGAAGTGGCCGCCCTGCAAGTCAAGACGCAGAGCATCGAGGACGACCCCATCCACCGCAAAATGCCGTTCAGGGCGCCTCAGGCGCGGGTCGTGCAGAGGTGTTGGGATGGGCACGGGGCGTCGTTCAGGGTGGGGCTGACCATCGGCCCCGCCGGTGCCTGGGAGAGCTGGTGGGGATCACAGGGCCCACACAGGAGTCTTCGGTCATGGAAAGCTGCGGTGACCTCACCTGGGCCCCTGTGTTGCCGTCAGAGGTGGGGGTGTCACGACTCGTCCAGGTTGCAGAGGAGATGCCCCACACCCTCACACCCCCACACAGAGGCTCCCGGACACGGGGTTGGGACAGGGAAGCCTTGGTCAGTTTGTTCCCCAGCCTGGGCCCTGCCCCTCTGTCCTGCAGGAAGGCCAGCCTCTCTCCCATCCCCATCCCCAGCCCAGCCAGCCCCAGCCTTCGGGCCTGGAGCCAGAGCCAACCACCCCTCCTTTGTTCCCTCTGCCTCTGGACAGAGTCCAGACCCTCAGCCTCACACGGGGAGGTGGAGCAGCAGCAAGCTGGCCTCCAAAGGGTCCCTTCAGACCTCCCCATCTGCCAGTATGACTTCTGCCACGGCTGCTGCCTGAGACCCCTCCCCTCCCTTTGGCCCTCTGGGTCTTTAGACCTACAGCTCCTTCCACCTGGGATGTCTCCACCCTTTAGGGCCCAGTGTCAGCCCTCCCTCCTCCAGGAAGTCCTCCCTGCCCACAGGGGCCCACTCTGCTCCCACCCTCAGGGGCCCTAGTGAAAACTGCACCTTGGGGGGAACCCCAGACACGTGCAGTGGGCTGAGATTTAGGGGCCAGGCCACCCTTCCCAATTCCCTGACCTGTTCAGTCTCAGAAATGTCCCTTCAGAAGAGAGGACCCACAGATCCCTGGGACAAGTGGTGCTCAGGACCTGGTGTGGGCCCATGTGGGGGCCAGGGGACACAGACTAGGCTGGCCATGTGCTCAGCCCCCATGTGTCCCCCAGGTACATCCAGAACCCACTTCTACTGGATGGGAAGAAGTTTGATGTGCGCTCCTACCTGCTCATTGCCTGCGCCATGCCATACATGGTCTTCTTTGGCCATGGCTATGCCCGCCTCACCCTCAGCCTTTATGACCCTCATTCCAGCGACCTCAGTGGCCACTTGACCAACCAGGTAAGGATACCCCACAGACGAGTGCCCTCTCTCCAACCTTGGGACGAGATCATTGCTGGAACACAGAGGAGAGTTCAGCTGTAGACTGAAGCTCAGACCCAGAAGTGGCCCAGGCCTGGAGGTGGCCCACTCTCTCTGATGGTGAGAGGCCACTGGACACCAGGCCCGCTCTGGGCAGATGGGTTCAGGGATGGACCAAGGAATGATTAGGGCGGGGCCGGGCCCTGCGAGGTCGAGGTGGGGGCGTGGTCATGGAGGGGAAGGTGGGGTCTTGTGGAGGCGGAGCCTGGCAGGGGGCAGGACCGTGACCTAGTGGTTGGGTAGGAAATGAGCTGGGAGGGGACTGCGTGAGGACCTCAGTGGAGAGACCCTGTGCACAAAGGTCTCTATGAAAGGGCCTTAATGAGAAGGGTCTATGTGGGGGCCTTCCATGATGGGACACTTGATGGTTGAGAGGGTCTCAGCAGGAAGGGTCACTGCAGGGCGTCCCAGGGCCTCTGAGTGTTCTGGAGCGGTGGTCTCCAGGTGCCGCACTGCCCTCCAGTTCATGCAGAAGAAGAACTCCCTGTACGCGCTGCTCAAGGAGGACTCGGTGTGGAGCATGGAGCGCCTCAACCGCCACATCAACGACACATTCGGGAAGACCAAAGGGCTGCCCAGAGACTGGGTCTTCACCACCTTCACGGTCCGTGTGCTCTTCCCTAACCCCGGCCTGTGGGGAGGGGGCTAAGGGTCAAGACCCCTTATGGTGGGGGGAGGCGCTGGGCACGAGGTTCCCAGACGTTCCTGGGGGTTGTATCTGCACTAAAGTGTGTGTCACGTGCGTGTGCGTGTGAGCTGTGAGATTGGCAGCTGGCCACTGGGAGGGGTCTCCAGTTACCCCCTCCCTCCCTCTCTCCCTCTTTTCCTCCCTCCCATCGTCTCTCCCCCTCCCTCTCCCCCACCCTCTCCCCCTCCCTCTCNTCAGGGGTTTTCAGTATAGTCAACGAGTTGCGCAATGAGCACCACCTGCTTCCTCAAACAGAAACAGCCACACCCATCATCAGTCACTCCCCATCACCTCCCCCCAGCTCCTGGTGACCACTCCTGTCCCTACGGATTGCCCTAGCCTATTCTGGACATTTCATACTAATGGAATCATGCCATATGTGGCCTTTCCTGCGTGTGTCCACACTTCCTTCCTGTGACTCAATAACATGTCATTGTAGGGATATACGATTTCTCCGGATAAACGTGTGTCACCTGATGGACACGGGTTGCTCCCACTTTTGTCTATTATGAGTAATGCTGCTGCGAATATTTATGTGCAAGTTTTTGCACGAACGTATTTTCAGCTCTCTTGGGTGTATAGCTAGGAATGCTATTGTGAGCTCACAGGGTAAGTTATGTTGACCTGGTTGAGGAACTGGGGCTGCAATATTCCACACTCCCACCAGCAATGTAGAAGGGTCCAGTTTCCCCATATTCTCACAAGCACTTGTTATTTTTCTTTCTTTCCTTTTCTTTTCTTTTTTTTTTAAGTCATCCAGAGGGTGTGAAGTGGTGTCTCATTGTGGTTTTGATTAACCTTTCCCTGATGACAAATAACGTTGAGCGTCTTCTCTCGTGCTTATTGGCCATTTGTAGGTCTGCTTAAGAGCTTTTTACATATTCTGGATACTAGACCCTTATCGTATATGTGATTTGCACATATTTTCCCCCGTTCTGTGAGTTGTCTTTTCACTTTTTAAAAATTTTTTAAATTATGTCAGTATCATTTCACTTTTTTGATAATGTCCTTTTTCTTGCACAAACGTTTTCGATTTTGAGGAGATCCAATTCATCTATTTTTTCTTCGTTATTCATGCCTTCAATGTCATATCTAAGAATCCATTACCAAATCCAAAGTCACAGAGATTTGTACCTGTGTTTTCTTCTAAGTTTTATCACTTTGGCTCTTACACAGAGGTCATTGCTGCATTTTGAGTTAATTTTTGTACGTGGTGGGTGGGATTCGACTTTATTCTTTCGTGTGTGGATGTCCAGCTTTCCCAGCACCACCTGTCAAAGAGACTGTTCTTGGCACACTGTTGACAATTAACTGATTAGATATGTCTGGGTTTCTCTAGAATGTCTATCAATTCTGATCCACTGATGCGTGTGCCAGTGCACACTGTTCTGAATGTGTTGTACCACACTGACTGATTTCCATGCATAGAACCGCTCCTGCCTTTCTGGCATACATCACACTCAGACGTGATCTATTAACCTTTAAATATGCTGCAGAATTTACTTGGCTAGTACTTTGGTGAGTATCTCTGTCCACACACATAAGCCGTCGGGTTTACGGACGGCACTCTCTCCCACGCTGCGGGTGTGTTTCTTTCTCTTCCACGTCTGGAAAGTCTGTGAAGAGTTCGTGTTAATTCTTTCAATGTTTGGAAGAGTTCAGCAGTGAAGCCACCTGATCCGGGGCTTTTCTTTGTGGGAAGGGTTTTTTATGACTAACCCAACTTTTACTCGTTATAGGCTATTCAGATTTTCTATTTCTTATTGGGTCAAGCTGTTAGTTTGTCCATTTCTTTCAAGTTATCTAATTTGATTGGATACAACTGTTCCTAATGTTCTATGAGTAATTATAATCCTTTTTATAATTATTTTCATCTCTGTGTAAGGTCTTTCTTGATTTCTTGAGTGTTCTCTCCATTTTCTTGGTTGATCTAGCTAAGAGTTTGTCCATTTTGTCAATCTTTTCAATGAACCAGCTTTTGGTTTCATTTATTTTCTCTGGTGTTTTTCTCTTCTCTATTGCATTCATAGCCATTATTTTTCTTCCTTCTGCTTGCTTTCGGCTTTCTCTTCTTTTTCTAGTTTATTAGGGTTAAAGGCTAGGTTATCGATTTAGAGATCTTTCCTCTTGTTTTTTATAGGTGTTTACAGCCATAAAGTTCCCCCTAAGCACTGATTTTACTGCATTGCCTAAGATTTTATGTGTTCTACTTTCATTTCATTTGTTGCTAAAGAGTGTGCTATTTAATTTCCATAGACTTGTGAATTTTCCAATTTTCCTTCTCTCGTTGATTTTTAATTTCATTCCATTGTGGTCAGAGAACATACTTTGTATGCTTTGAACCCTTTCATAATTATTGAAACTTGCTTTATGTCCTAACATTTTCTCTGTCTGGAGAAGGTTCCATGTGCACTTGAGAAGAATATATATTCTGCTATTGTGGATGTCTGTTAGGTCTCCCTGGTTATAGGGTTGTTTGAGTCTTCTATTTCCTTGCTGGTCTTTGGTCTAAATATTCTACCCAGCATTGAAAGTATGGTATTGAAGTCTCCAACCATTGTTACTGAATTGTCCATTTTGCCCTTCAGTTCTGTTTTTGCGTCATGTATGCTGAGGTTCTGTTGTTGGGTACACGTATGTTTACAATTATTACATCTTCTGGATCTATTATCATACAATGTCCTTTTCTTTCTCTAGTAACAATTTTGTCTTAAAATCTATTTTCTTGGGGCGCCTGGGTGGCACAGCGGTTGGGCGTCTGCCTTCGGCTCAGGGCGTGATCCCGGCGTTGTGGGATCGAGCCCCACATCGGGCTCCTCCGCTGTGAGCCTGCTTCTTCCTCTCCCACTCCCCCTGCTTTGTGTTCCCTCTCTCGCTGGCTGTCTCTGTCTCTGTTGAATAAATAAATAAAATCTTTAAAAAAAAAATAAAATAAAATAAAATCTATTTTCTTAATTTGTCTTAAAATTTACATCAGCTCTCTTTTGATACTGTTTACATGAAACACCTCTTTCCATCCTTTCATTGTCAACCTGTGTCTTTGAATCTCAAGTGAGTCTTTTATACATAGGATATCAAGGGTTGTGTTTTTTTATGCATTCTGCCAATCTCTGTTGTTTAACTGGAAAGTTTAATCCATTTACATTTGACATAATTACTGGACAGTAGGACTTACATCTTCTATTTTTCTATTTGTTTTCTACATGTCATATCTTTTCACTTCTCAACTCCTCCATACCTGCCTCCTTTTGTATTAAATACATATTTCCTAGTGTACCATATCTAGTGTCATTTTTTTATTATATATTTTTTTAACTATTTTCTTTGCTGTTGCCCTGAGGATTACCATTAACCTCTTAATTTATAACAATTCAGTTTGGATTAATATCAAGTTAAATTCAGTAGTATTTAAAAAACCCCACAAAAACCCTTGTTCCTATATAGTTCTTTCCCTCCCTTTATGCTGTTATTGTCACAAATTATGGCTCTATACATTGTGTGCCCATCAACATAAATTTATAATTTTGTTTTATTTAGTTGTTTTTTAAAGAAAAAAGAAATTGCCAAAAATTCATTTATATGACTTTTAAATTCAACAGTTACCAAAAAAATTCATTTATATGGCTTTTAAATTTAACTAGTGGTTACCTTTGTGAGGGCTCTTTATTTCTTCACATGAATTCAACGCCTCGTCTAGCGTCTTTTCATTTCAGCCTGAAGGACCCTAGGGCAGTTCTATTAGTGATAACCTGTGGTTTTTAAAATCTGGGAATTTTTTTTAAAGATTTTATTTATTTATTTGACAGAGAGAGAGACAGATGCGAGAGAGGGAACACAAGCAGGGGGAGTGGGAGACGAAGAAGCAGGCTCACAGCAGAGGAGCCTGATGTGGGGCTCGATCCTGTAACGCCGGGATCACGCCCTGAGCCGAAGGCAGACGCTTAACCGCTGTGCCACCCAGGCGCCCCTAAAATCTGGGAATGTTTTGATTTCTCCTTCATTTCTGAAGAACAGTTTTGCCAGATACAGAATTCTTGGTTAACAGTTTTTCCTTTCATCATTTGAATATGACACCCCACTGTCTTCTGGAATCCATGGTTTCTGGTGAGAAGTTTGCTATGAATCCTATCAAGGACCCCTTATGACTCATCACTTCTCTCTTGATTTCAACATTCTCTTTCTTTTGAAAGGTTGCTTATGGTATGGTGAATCTCTTTGAGTTTATCCTAATTGGAAGCTCACTGACCTTCTTGGGTGTGTAGACTTCGTTTTTTGTGGGTTTTTTTTTTTTTAATCAAATTGGGGAAGTTTTCTACTATTATTTCTTCAACTATTCTTCCTGCCTCTCACTCCCTTCTCCTTCTAGGACTCCCATTATGTATGTTAGTCTGCTTGATGGTGTGTCACAAGTCTCTGTAGCTTTGTTTATTTTTCGTCATTCCCTTTTTTCTGTTCCTCAGAATGGATTATCTCAATTGACCTATCTTCAAACAACCGTTAAGCTCCTCTGGAGAATTTCATTTTTCATTTACTATACTTTTCAAATCCAGAACTTCTATGTGGTTCACTTTTATAATAACTGCCTCTTCACTGATATTCCCTATTTGGTAATATATCATTCTCGTATTTTCCTTTAGTTCTTTTCAAGTGAGGTCTTCTGAGGGGCCAGGAGAGAGATCACAACAAATAGCTACAATTCTTTACAGGTCAAGTCTGTACTGCTATCTCCAGTTCTAAGAATGTAGACTTTTTCCAAGCCTAGCACTGAGCTGGGAAGTAGGAATAAAACTAGGGCAAGTTAAAATGCTACAAAGCTTGTTATTCTTACCAAGATTCAAGATTTTTCTTTCATAAGCACTCCTCAAGTTGCTGCAAGCCTTTGGTTAGCTTCCAGAGTTCTGAAAAAGTTGATTCTGGTTATTTTTTGCCAGGCTTGTGTGTGTGTGTGTGTGTGTGTGTGTGTGTGTGTGTCTTTTCTGGAGTGACTTATTTTCAGATGTCCTTCCTTTGCCATTTTGCTGAATCCTTGAACCCACTCCAGTGAGGCTTCTGCTCCCTGGTGTGCCATTGAGACACTCACCAGTGACCTCCATATTGCCAGACCCAGGGGTCATTTCCCAGTCCTCTTTTTCCATGATCTGTCAGCCAGTTTGGACCAGCTGTTCATTCTCTGGTGTGCTTTCCCTGTGGCTTCTAGGACCTTGCCCACTCCTTCTTGGCCCCCTGTTCTGGCCCCCCATGTCTCAACTACTGCTCTCTGGAGGCCCAGGGCTCTGCTCTTTATCTGCACCCATTGGTAATGAAAGTCTCTTAGCTCCACAGTTAAACATCTGGCCCTGACCTCTCTCCTGAACTTGATCCTTATATCCCAGGGTCTATCAACACCCCATCTGCAAGCTCTTAAACATCTCAGGCTCCATGGTTCTCCTCCTCTTCTCAGTTGATGGGGGCTTCATCCTTCCAGAGCCTCAGACCAAACACTTAGGGATAACTCTTCCCACAGCTCATAACCCGTTCATAAACCAATCAGGTTAGCTCTACGTCAAAATAGATTCAGGATCCAGGCCACTACCTCTGTCTGCCCAAGCCACCTGGATTACTGCACCAACGTCCTCTTAGCCCCTCCGTTTCTCTCAGCATAGCAGCCAGTCGACCCTATTAGGGCATGAATTAGTTATACCCTGCCTGTACTCCACCTTCCAACAGCTCTGATATCAGCACGAAAGGCAAGGTGCTTCCCATGCCCCCATGACATGACTGGCACCACTCCGGACTCATTCCCTGCTGCCCCTCCAGCTTGCTCCAGCCACAGCAGCCTCACTCTGTTCCCCCAACACTGTGGGCATGCTCGCTCTTACGGCTGTTGCTCTTCCCCCAAATTCCCCATGCCCTATCCCACAGAACTTCCTTCCATTCAGTCTCCAGTCTGCTCACTATTTCCTCAGTGAGGCCCAACACCCCCTACCCCTTTTTGCAACAACCACCCTAGAACACCCCAAATCCTAAACCTGCTTCATTCTCTTCATCAGCACTTACTGCTTGATACACTACACAAAATATACAGTGATTAATGTGCCACATTTGTTTCCTATCTCTCCTGCTGTGAGTGAGCTGCTCAAAGTTCTCTTCACTCTTGTGCCCCAGTAGCTGCCATGAAAGGAGCTCCACATGTTTGCTGAGGGAATGAAACGAGAGCGAATGAGTTTCTAGCTGTGAGCCTGTGACTCGGTGTGAAAGTGTGAGCAGGTGTAGCTATGCAGGTGAGGACACAGCTGGGCGTGCAGGTGAGGGTGTGGCTGTGGCTGCTCAGGCCTGGGAGTTGTAATCAGGGGGTGACATCCAGTCACCCCCTCCCTGCCCCACCCACAGAAGCGGATGCAGCAGATCATGGCCCACTGCTTCCAGGCTGTCAAGTCCAAGCTGCACTGCAAGCTGGGCTACTTTGACCTCATTGGCTGTGACTTCTTGATTGATGAGAACTTCAAGGTACTGTGGAGGTTTCCTGGGGCCAGTGGGGTTTGGTAGGTAGGTGCAAGGAGGCAGGGGCCATCTCTGCATATCCTGACCCCTCAGGCAAGCCCATGGGGTGGAGTCTACAGTCAGACTACCCCACCCCCTGCGAAGCTCCTGCAGCTGGAGCAGTGCCCCCCAAGGCCAGACCCTCAGTGTCTTAGCCTCTTGGGCAAATAGGAGGATGGGGCCCCAGAAAAGGAGTGACTGCCCAGGATCACTCAGCTTAATGGGGACAAGGGCGTCAGCCTCCTGTTGGCCAAGAGATGTGTGGGGACCATGCTAACGAGTGTTGGGCCCAGGTGTGGCTGCTGGAGATGAACTCCAACCCTGCCCTGCACACCAACTGTGAAGTCCTGAAGGAGGTGATTCCAGGCGTGGTCATGGAAACCCTGGGTGAGGCCCTTGTGCAGCCCCCAAAACCCTCAAACAGGCCCCTCACTGCTTGCCCAGGCTTGGATGTGCCATCCCACCCTCTCCCCGAAGTCAGACATCCACAAACTCAGTTCTCCAACATCCGGAAGGCCTACGTGGAAACCCCACCCTCTGCTCAGGCCCCGCAGAGGAAAGGCGTCCCAGCAACCTCCCCAGAACTTGGTGCCGGCCACGCCTCCCCACCTGGGTCCCGCCCCTCAGCACTCCCTCACCTCCTCCTCTGTCCTCAGAACCTCCACGCCAGCCCGCAACCATGATGCTGGGGAGTCTGAGTCGCTGCCCCTCCCATGTCCCCCCACCTAATGCCCCCACTCACCCCCTCCCGCGCCTCCCCCAGACCTGGCGATCGAGACCTTTCAGAAGAGCTTGCGCAACCAGAAGATGCTCCCTCTGCTGTCTTTTTTTTTTTTTTTTTTTTTTTTTTTTTTTTTTTTTTTTTTTTTTTTTTTTTTTTTTTTTTTTTTTTTTTTT